>NW_021765763.1:0-835 GCF_005508785.2 Acyrthosiphon pisum
AAAGTAAATTAAGGATAAACAGGAATTTTACGCAAAATCGATTTTCACAAAATGGATTTTAGTTTTGGTGTAACTTTAAAAAAAATTACCGTAGATACATGAAATTTTGACTGAATGTTTATCTTAGCATCATCTATACACCATAACATTTTCAAAATATTTTGATGTATTTTGAGCTCTTTACGGACATTTTTTTTTTTTTTTTTTTTAGTTTTTTTTCTAAAAATATCAATAAAATTTTATTTGTTGGATAAAAAAGCTTGAAAATTTAATAGAAGGCTCCTAGTATATTGTTTCAAAGGCAGATGAAAAATATTAAAAATCATTAGTCACATTTTTTTTTTTTTAAGCATTTAAAGTTCAAAAAATGACAAAATATGGAAAAATCACGAAAATTTGCAAATTATTTCGAGTTATAAATTCATAAAAATTTTTCTTTTTAAATCTAAGATTTTAAAATGTAATACAAGATTCCTTAGAGGATAATCTACCTTTACCAAAAAAAAAATGTCTATAAGAAACTCAAATTAAATTTTTATGGGCGTTTGAAATTCATATTTTTACAACATTTGATATTCACTCGATTTCTTACGTAACGATTTTCTTATTTTGTTGTAATTAAAAAACGAGTGACTGTAGAAACTTGAAAATTTCACTGAATGTTTATATTAGCATTTTATATATACGATAAAATTTTTAAAATAATTTGACTCTTTTTGAGCTGTTTACGGACATTGTAAGTTTTCAATTTTTTTAGTTTTTTTTTTTCTATAAATATCAATAAAGTTTTATCTGTTGGGCCAAAAAGTGTATAAATTTAATACAAAGCTCCTGA
>NW_021765764.1:0-3296 GCF_005508785.2 Acyrthosiphon pisum
AGCTTCAAGAAAATTACAAGAAGCAACTAATATATTTGTCGCACAAACTGCTCAAGATTACCGTCCTAAAATACATATTTGTAGGAGTACTGTTTATGCTAAAGACAATTTTTTAGGATTACCTAAATTACCTAGGGAACAACTGCTCACTCAGATCTAAATGGTGTTTCAGTTTTTGAATTATCCGGTGTATATGATTGTATATCTTTTAATCTGTGCTTCCTTAGCTCAGATATTTTTTCTCAAATTGAAATGCTAATTCTTAAAAAGACTTGACTACTTATTAATTTATTTTTGACGTTTTTACCGTTGTGCTGTACAACATATTTTTCGTATTTCTACGAATGATTCAAATTATTTAATAGTGTACCACGCTGTAACGTCCACTAATAGTGATGTGTAGTTTTTAAGGGATTCCAATAAAATTGTATAATTTTTTGTTCTTATTAATTTTGTAAGTGTGCGCCTTAAATTTAGATTCCTCTTCAGTAGGTCTAAAATGTCAATGGTCGCATTAACTATATGCTATATAATTAGTACATGAAATACAATTATGTATATTATGTTTTTAAATTTTTAAATTTTATGACTTCCACTATATACTAAGTAGGGTAATAAGACCAATCAAATGCAAATGCTCAGATCTTGAATTATTGTTATTTAACACCAATAGTTAAATTTTATTTAAAAACTTTTATCTAATTTTATTTTCAAATACAATCTAGAGTAAATGATCTACTGTATAAGGGTACTTTAATAATATATACTTATGTTTTGCTTTAGGGAATTTTTCTATTTGAATTAGGTCTCTTATATACCTATATTAGGTAAGTATTATAATATGATATATTGATAAAAAAAAATTTAATATTTTAAAATTTAAAATTTAGAAATAAATTATTTTGGTATCTAATGTTTCCTACTACATTAACTTAATTAACTGCTCATTGTTGAGGAGTCCTCGAGATAATCATTCACTAGGTGCGTATTAGGTATATATCTGTATTATAGGTAGGTACTTATGTAAAATTAAATCTTGTAATTAATTACCTAGTTAACATTATTATTTATTTTATATAAATTAAGTCTGCACGCACAATGCACACGTAGTGCATAGTTTATACACAACATATTAAGTGTAAAAACCAACTAGTCAAAGTCGAAAAATTGGGGATCAATATTTATAAAATATTAAATGTAGTATAAATAATAAATGTACCTTATAGTATTAATGTACCTCTGTAATGACATGTTATGTAATTTTAGTAATCTATAAGTGCTTATTATTAACTGCGTTAAGAAAAATATAGGAAAATATGTGATATTATGTTAAATATAATATAATATAATATAAATTATAAGCCATATGGTCCCTCCATGGACAAACAATGCAATAGGTATAATAATGTTGTTTTTTTTATAATTTTAATTACAATTTAAAACTGTTGAATATTTAAATAATTTTAAATTACCTTTACATCTTTGTTAAAAATATAAATTTATTGACTATATTATACTATTGAACAAAATTATTACATGTATATTTTCTGTTATGTAAAATATTATATTACCTACCTAATCGAACTTCTTGGTACCTAAATGTCCAGAAATGTATGATAAAATATTTTTTATAATGTAACTGTATTTGTATATTAAAACTATGAAATTGTGGTGGTGAATTACCGCCTAATCTCAATCAAGTACAAATTTATTGCTTGTGAGAGGGACGTACAAATGGCGGCCACATAATAATTACCACTCCATATTATCAGCCCATTACCTAACGTCACCCTGTGGGAGACACCACGAGGAAGTTGACTGAGTCGTCTCCCAAAAATATGTTTCTATTGTTTTTATTACTTATGTTTTTTTACCGATGAATGGGTTAGAGCCATTTCACACGTACCTGGCGACCGTTTAACGGCACCGGTTACCCGGTCGTTGGTGTGATGGTAAATGATGTGATAGTCGTAACTTTAAATTTAAATTATTGGTTTAGAAAAAACTTAAAGGCCTAACAAAAAAACTGCCATATTTCTTTTGGTTTGCGGTTCTTCGTCTATTCTTTTTCACAAAATGTTTTCGTTTTGAATCCTTTACTTCTGCATATTATATGCAGTGTTCGGATTAGATAAGTATTTTTTTATCTAGATAAAGATAAAGATAATGCAACTCAAATGTATCTAGATAGAGATAAAAGATAACTTAACTCATATTTATCTAGATAAAGATAAAGATAAATACTTTTTTATCTAGATAAAAAAAAAGATACAATTATTTTTTAAATAGTTATAAATGTTGGTATATTTTAGTTGGGCACTATAAGAACATAATAATAATAATAATGATATAAATAAAAATAATTACATTATTTATAAACCGTAAACTTTGTTTGAGAATCTGTATAAATATTTAAAAAAATTAGTACAATTTCGCGATTTTTATCAATAAAAATGTATCTAGATGAATTTATTTAGATTAGTAAAAAAAATATCTAAGATGAACGTTTAGATACCTTGTAACTATTTATCTAGATAAGATAAAAGATGAACAAATAAATATCTAGATATTCATCTAGATAAGACCGAACACTGATTATATGTAAGTCTCAAATTGAACTCAACTCCGAGTAACACATCAACGAAGTCATGGATGTTATGATAGCTTATGTATAGAACGACATAATATTAAGTTTTGAGTGAAAACTTTCACAACTCCTAGTGGTACCTATACGGTTGCAGCAAGTTTAAACTGTAGGTAGGTACCCATATACTAGACCAGTATAGGGGGGTAACATGGAGTCTGGTGAATTATTACTTAGGTCGCAACTCGAGTTACAGCTAAAAGATTATAGGGCTGGAATTCACCGGTGCCCGACGTCGTAAACAACACGTCACCACTCACCCACAGCCATATCTCAGACTTAAAATTACTAATACCTAGGTATATCATACTATATTATATAAGTTCAAACTATTTTGAGACAATTATTCAACGACTAGTATTGGTTAGTAAAATGAATTATTAAAGCAAAATTAAGATTAATCACGTTCTTGTCAATAATTAATTTTCACAGATTGCAAATGTATTACAAAAATTCTTCAATAATCAATTTCTTTCTAAATATTCAGTGTTGTTTTATAATTTACTATAGTATTGTAGACTGTAGGTATATTCACCTTTCATTTTTTTAATTATTCGCAGTAGCCAGTAAGTACTCAAACGCAAGTGAAACACCTATGAAAATTGGCTAATTTATTTTATCCAGATTTTGAAGTAATATACCTTAATGATGC
>NW_021765765.1:0-737 GCF_005508785.2 Acyrthosiphon pisum
TTACAACAAAATAAGGAAATCGCTTCATGAGAAATCGAGTGAATATCCATTGTTGTAAAAATTTGAATTTCAAACGATCCTAAAAATTTAATTTGACTTCCTTATAGATATTTTTTGTTTGATAAAGGTAGACAATCTTATAAGGAATCTTGTATTACATTTTCATATCTTAGATTTAAAAAGAAAAATTTTTATGAATTTCTAACTCGAAATAATTTGCAAATTTTCGTGATTTTTCCATATTTTGTCATTTTTTGAACTTTAAATGTTTATAAAAAAAAACTGTGACTAACGATTTTTAATATTTTTCATCTGCCTTTGAAACAATATATTAGGAGCCTTCTATTAAATTTTCAAGCTTTTTTATCCAACAAATACAATTTTATTGATATTTTTAGAAAAAAAACTAAAAAAAAATGGAAAATGAAAATGTCCGTAAAGAGCTCAAAATAAATCAAAATATTTTGAAAATGTTATGGTGTATAGAAAATGCTAAGATAAACATTCAGTCAAAATTTCATATATCTACGGTCATTTGTTTTAAAGTTACACCAAAAACCAAAATCGATTTTCTCGAAAACAGATTTTGCGTAAAAATTCCCGTTTTTCCTTAATTTTTCTTTTGTTTTTCACGGCGCGTTTGAAAACTATTGGAAAAAATTTACTTATTGACCTCCCAAAGTACCAACTAGATTCACTTTCCTATCAGAAAAGGTACTGTTGAAGAAAATCCAAGC
>NW_021765766.1:0-6506 GCF_005508785.2 Acyrthosiphon pisum
AATTGAAAAAATTTCTTAAATGTTAAGAAAAAAAATGTAAGATGTCCCATATATTATGAACAAAATATTTTTAAAAAAAAATGTGTTTTCGCTCAAATAGTAAAAATATGTGAAATAAAAATAGCATTAATTTAGAAATGTATGAAATTAATTTATATCCAATCAAATGTCTAATAATAATATTTATTGAAAAGTTGTAATTACAATAAAATCCGTTTCTTCCATATAACTTAAAGGTTCCTATCTTATTAACTACCTACCTACTAGTTCGAAATTATACATAAACGTTTTCTTAAAAATATTCTGTTTTGAAATTTGAAATATTGAAATGTCATGTTGTAATACAAAAAAAAAAAAAATAAACTTAAACAATAAAGACGATAAAAAAAGGTAAAGCACATAACTTTTATTCGAAAACTATTATGTATAAAAAAGATATTTTAAAAAACATCAACACTTTTAAGTATAACAAAGAGTGTTTACTGTTAAAATAATCACCGAGTACCTATAGAGTCCTCTATCATAATAATATATGAAATAAAGAAATATACAATGCCAGTTATCATTTTGCGTTCATTATGAATTGTGATAAGTTGATTTCATAATGTTAAGGTTTGCCAATCGCTATTATTAACTTTAATTTAATTTACAACTATTTCGTTCAAAATAAAATGTTACCGTGTTCCTTTTGCTGTAATTCAGAAACGAGCGATCGTAAGAGCAACTTGAAATTCGCACTAACTATTTATATTAATATTTTCTATAGGCATGATACATTTTTTAAATATTTCAGCACTTTTTTAGTTATTTATAGCTTTTTAAAGTTTCGAATTTTTTTAGTTTATTTCAATTTATGTTGATTAAGTTTTTGTTTTTCGGTAAAAATCTTAAATATCTACCTAATAAAAGATTTCTCAAATGTAGCTCTTGCAGCAGTTAAAATATAATAAAAATAAAGTCAATTTTTTTTCATATGCGTCTGTAGTTTAGGATGAATGAAATTCATCAAAATCACGAATATTTGTAAATTGTTATGAAGTTGAAAAAATAAAAATGCATACCTACAATTTTCAATTTTAGATTCTGAGTGGAACGATTGATTTTACAATGATGTGTGTTGTTTCTTTTTTTTTTTCTTTTTTTTTTAATTTTTAATTTTTTTTTGTGTCTGTCATCACCTTTTAGGACAGTAAAAATGCTTGGAAATTTCTTCAACAGTATCTTTTCTGAGAGGAATGTGAATCTAGTTGGTACTTTGGGGGGTCAAAAGTAAAAAATTCCCAGTAGTTTTCAAAAGCGACGTGAAAAACAAAAAAAAAATTAAGGAAAAACGGGAATTTTTACGCAAAATCTGTTTTCGAGAAAATCGATTTTGGTTTTTAGTGCAACTCTAAAACAAATGACTGTAGGTACATACAATTTTGACTGAGTGTTTATATTAGCATTTTCTATATACCATAACATTTTCCTAATATTTTGACTTATTTTGAGCTGTTTACGGACATTGTAGTTTCCATTTTTTTTTTTATATAAATATCAACAAAGTTTTATTTGTTGAGTCAAAAAGTGTAAAAATTTAATATTAGGCTCCTGATATATTTTTAAAGTAGTAGTTGAAAAATATTTAAAATGCATAGGCACATTTTTTTTTTATAAGCATTTAAAGATCGAATTTTGACAAACTTTATCAAATTTAAAATTGAATAATTATTTTGTAGTTAAAAATTCATAAAATGTTCAACTTTTATATCTAAGGATTGAAATTTTAAAATAAGATTCCACGTAAGTAGTTAATTCTGTTACCATAACATCTAAAAAATACATAATCACAGTTTATTTTTATAGTCATTTTAAGTTCATATTTGGACGAAATTACATATTAAAAAACTTAAAAACCTAGTATAACTATTTTTGTTATTTTTTTGTGATAATATAATATTATTCATGGGTACTTGAAACTTCTAAAGTATTCTAACGCGTTATAAGTACCTAATGGATATTGTGATATGATTAATTTGGAATTTATTATAGATACCTATTATTGGTCAATTTTTTTTTTAATACCATAGATAAGTATATAATATATCTTATACCTAGACTGACATACCGTCTCCGCTCAGAATCATTTTTATTATACAGTGATATTACATCATTGAATTCAAATTTAATACCATCCATTATACAGTGACCCACTTGTAACCTACTGTACAGCAGAGTGACATCCACTTACCCACCTTTTTTAAGTTATTTATTTGTCCTATCAACCAACATACGTAATTAACCCAGAAATGTGCAAGTTACTTTACCCACCTTTTTATTTTTATATTTGAGGCTTGAAAATGTAGTACAAGGATCTACATTACTATTCATTACAGCAATTTAAAAATATTTAAGACACATATAGGTATTATTTTTTAATGAGCTTTTGAAGTTCAAGTGTTGATGAAATGTAGGATCCTATTTAATTTTGTTGTTATTCAGAATATAATATATATGTCAGCTAGGGAGCTTTCTAATACATAAATTATAATTTTCTACATTTATAAAGTAATTTTTTTTAAATATTTAGTCTAATATTGTACCTATCTATTTATACCATGAACTTAAAGTAAGAAAATAATAGCATTGAACATATATTTTACAATATAAATATAATATTAAGTGCATAAACAATTATATAGGTATCGTTAAAAATAGATGCTGGGTGCGGCACTGCGGCCATTAACTTTAGTTCAGAATCATATTTTCTTATACAATGATTTGTGATAATATTCATTGAATTAAAATTTCACACATTGATAATTACAGTGACCTACTCAATGACGATGTACGAGTATAATACCAGAAAATAAAATATAAAATGAAACATGATTATCTCGTAGTTGAAGCCATGAAGACAGTAACTAACAAGTGACAACTCATATAGGTACATATTTTTATTTTTATTTTTTTTGATTTAGCTTAAGAAGCCCTTAGGTTTTTTGTTTTGTTTGTAGGTTTTTTGTTGGTAGGGGGAGGAACACGTGTGTATTTGTTTTTGGAAGAATTTTTAATTTGGGCACCCGTAGGTATCTGCCATGCCCGGGTGGGGGATCTCGGCACTTGTTCTCCGGACTTTATTTTTCTTATAACTAACAAAGCACAATATATTATAGGTACCTATACTATGTCTGAAGATGTAATATTCCAAATTTATTCTCCGAAATCACACTAAAAAAAAAGGGATGGAGTATCTAACCCCCCACGTTACCCTTTGCATTCAATCCTGTTACCACGAATCACTACACGCAGTACGCAAACACACACACACACACACACTGAAGCTCATACCATTGATAATAAATACAGTAATTAATATAGTATTTAATATTCAATGGTCATACGTAATAATATTTTATTATATTATACCATATATACCTACAAATCATATCTCGCCATCCCGTGATGTTGTCATTACTCGCGTATAATCAGCTAATGTCATTATTGTAATAGTAAGTTGGACATGATACCTGTTTGTCGAGTACAGCCTCCAATTCCAGTTGGCCGGGACTGAACATGAAGTCTTTGCGGACGATGGTGCAAGGATGTCTACTCAAGGGACGCATGACCGGAGCAAACTGGATTTTGCGGATGCGCATCGCCACGAAACTCCTATACGGTGAACAAATAAATAAATAAAATATAAACCGCAACCGTTTCACTCCAACACGTTTCGACCTCATTTAAATCGGCGAAGGTCGCCAACGAAATAAACAGTATCAAAATGCATAATATCTTACACCGTCGTGTTTTCCGTCGACGTTTATTTTACACTCCGCGTATTGTATATTATATATCATTATCATTATTATTTACGACTGCGGTACCAAATCTCTACGTAATGTTTGTACCTACCTATGTCTACATTACTTATGCATTATGCGTATAACCTCCACGATCTTCGTGCGTTGTCGTGTGCAGTTATATAGTTAGTGTCGACACTTTTCCAATTCTTTTACTTTGCTATTACACGTTTAGTAGTAGGAAATACTTTTCCTGTTACCTGCCTATATACTATCGTAAGTGCAGTAACTAAAAGAAAATAATATTATGCTGTACCATAGAAGATTAATATTATTCTAGATTTTTTCTTTGAATAAGAATATAAACTATCGATTCCCTTTATATAATATTATACAGAATGCATGTAATATATTATTCATTTTAAATAATTAGGTAAACAATTAATTTTGTATTAATTAATTTACTGCAGTATGTACATTATACAGTTACTATAATTGCATTTCCATCAAATTGTACCCTTTAATAGTTTAATAATATCGCATAAAGTTCTTATTCGATTAAAAAGTTGATACTTGCACTACGCCTATGAGGATTAGTCAAGACAACGGAGACTTGATACACGTTTGATGACAGCCTAAACTTAATTTTAAAATGTTTACGAGTATAGACAGGTTTTATTATATATTATCATATTATATTATATATATATATTATATATTATTTTCGAGGTATGCACCTTTACTATTTAAATTTTATACTGGGCGCTCAATCGTTAATAATAACAAAAAAACATAATATACATATAATATTATCATGAATGAAACATGAAAAAAAACTGGTACGATATCTAAACTAAAAAAAGTAGATTACTTTGCACGGTTATGGTCGGTTTCAGATTCTCCGGCGAATATTTTCACGTAGTACTGGACACCACATGCATCGGCTAAATTTGATGTCCCGTCTTGCAAAATTACCGATGCCGGTGCGTTCTCAGGAATCTTAAAACGGAATGGCGTGGCGTTACTCCCTAATTTAGACACTAAACAATCCTATGACAAAATATCAACAACAATCAGTCAAATACGCGTTATACTGTCCAATCTACGTAAAGATTGTGTTATAACTTATAAGACATTTTTTGGATAGGTATATATTATATAATTATACGATATTATATTATAATATATAAATGGTTATATTTTTACAAATGACGCATAGTTATACTTAATATTATTTACTATTGTCCATACTCCATATTATTATAACTGCTAATGGTCTATGTTAATTTTATTAATTTAGCCCCCCTCCCCAAATCAGTTGTACAAATTGCGCCTATGATTATAAGAAGTATAATAATATGATATATCCATTTGAGTATCAACAGTACAGTTTGTTCTGGTAATGCTAAAAATATACATAGGAAAGGAAACCGTCTAATAATTAAAGTTAACGCTCGTTTCAATCGTTTTTGTATGTTATCTGTATATATATTATATTATATTATGTACATTATACATAAATAGTATATACATAATAATATATTATATTATGGTATTAGTGTTTTCATTTAATTTAATTATCTTATTTAGCTATTTTCATTTGAAGAAGCCTTTCATTGAAGAAATTAAATTTTCGTGTATTAACTATTTTTAATATACGTATACGGATGTAACTAAAAAAAAAAAAAAAATAGAAAACAATTTTGTTAATACATTTGGGCATTTGGCTATGAATAGTAAATAAAATAAATAACAAATATACATTTTTGAATTTATAGATTACCTATATTGTATAATATATAATTTTGAAATACATACGATATATCTATGTATTGAATACCTAATACCTAATATAATAATACCTAACTATCGGACTTATAAACAATGGTAAAAAAAAAATATCATACGTTGAACGTATAACATATTAAAGATAAGGTACTTCACCTTATCTTTAATATGTTACCTATTGGGAAATTGTTAAACGATGATTTACTATTATAACACGAATCTAGTATAAGGAAAATGTTTATATTAAGCATTTTAAATAACAACTCGCTCTAAAGGTATAGGAAAACTGTATGTACCTATATTGTTTTCTAACTTATATACTATAATATGATATTCTATGTCATAAGAAACAATTTATTTTCAAATGGAGATATATTTACCTGAACTTTAGTCAACTTGACTGGGTTGTCATCAAGAGGAGGATATATTTGTGCCGATGCCAAGTACATGTCTTTCTGAAAACACAATCCCATCACTTCATCCTCCTTTCGACCGTACCGAAAGCTGCACACTATTTGACCGAAGATTTTGCCACTTTTCAAATAAGAATTGTCCAACATGACGACGCCATCTATAACATATTTAATTATAATATTAATTGTATGATAAATATAAATATTTGTGTATTTGAATAGGTATGTCAATTTATATTATATTTATTCGTTAAAACCCAATGAATGATCCTAAATTTTAGTAGGTATTTAACGTTGATATTCTATTCAGGAAATATTTTTAATTTTTAATTCCACAATAGTAACCATCAATTAAAAAATATATATATTTTATATATAAATTTTAAAATACAATAAACAAAATAAAATATTAGGTAAATATAAATAATAAAAATAGATTATTTATTTTAGTTACCTATTTTATATTATATGTTACAGAATAATATTGTATGATTAAAATACATCTTATGGTTAAAAATAAAGA
>NW_021765767.1:0-725 GCF_005508785.2 Acyrthosiphon pisum
ACGGTTTTATAATTTATTTATCAGCTGATAATGTTCGTCGACCACACGGAGCGGTTTTGCCGCGCGCGGTTTCGGATTATAATCCGCGGTGATTAGAAATCATTAGATAGGCGGTCTTAAAACCGGTTTCGACCAATTTTTTTGACGCCAATTGTTGAACAATACTATACAATATCATAGGCGTGCGCAGACATTTTTCGCAGGGTATGCCGGTATTTTTAAACATATTTAGCTCAATACAAAAAAGATGGGTAAGTGGATGTCACTCTGCTGTACAGTAGGTTACAAGTGGGTCACTGTATAATGGATAGTATTAAATTTAAATTCACTGATATAATATCACTGTATAAGAAAAACGATTCTGAGCGAAGACGGTTTGTCAGTCTAGGTATTAGACATACCTATTATACTTAACTATAGTATTAAAAAAAAATTGACCTATAATAGGTATTAATAATAATCACAATATCCATCAGGTAACGCGTTATACATCAACAACAAACCGTGGTATCATAGATATATAATAGTATATCGCTACATGAGAAATCGAGTGAATATCCAATGTTGTAAAAAATTGAATTTCAAACGATCATAAAAATTTAATTTGACTTTCTTATAAATATTTTTTGTTTGATAAATGTAGATAATCTTATAATGAATCTTGTACTACATTTTAAAATCTTAGATTTAAAAAGAAAAATTTTTACGAGTTCTTAACTCAAAAT
>NW_021765768.1:0-2341 GCF_005508785.2 Acyrthosiphon pisum
TTGATCTTAATGTGGAATTAATGTTTGATTCAGTATTACACAGTTGTGATGTTTTTGATTTTGAGGAACGTTGACGTATAGGTACCGATGTACCACCATTGATCTTAATTTTCCAAAGTCTCATCTAGTAAAGGTGTTGTCAATCGACTTCTGTAAGTTATTCGTAGCAGTTACCTTGTTATTTTTTTTGACAAAAATACCGTATTGTTGGCAAACACAGTACCTATAGTTATCGTTGTGTTATAATATTTGAAGGTTTATCAGTGATGAGTAGGGTATTTATTTTAACTATAGTTGTTGCTCGTGTCTCTGCGGTTCCTATAGGATATTATATCATTCATTTAAAAAAAAAAAACATTTACAACAAATGACATTGTTATTAAAGATTTTCGATATTTAATTATTTTGATTGGTTTTATAGGAGTGCTGATAATTTCTTTGGAGTTGGCCATATTAGGAACACTAAGTTGCAATTCCTCATTGTTGAAATGTTGCAACTCAGCAATACCACTTGTTTCAAGGTCACATTATAATTTTGTATTTGTGTCTAAATACTAGGATATAATGTTATATTTTGCCGACATATTCATATTTTCATTTACAATCCGGTCAGTTTATGTGTGACCCACTTAGAATATTGTTTATTTGTAAAACCTATCATTCGTCCAATGGACCATAGTTTTAAACAATATAAAAAAAAAAAACTTAATCAACATTATTTTGTGAGACAATAACATACGACGTATAACGTGTTACTCATTTTGTGTACAAAACGCATCTAAAAACGTTATGACGTTTCATAAGTTTAAAATGATTTTCTACATTTCATGGTCTAAATGAACTTTGTCAAAATTGGAACTTAAAAGTCTTACCTATATACAATTATCGAGTCTTTTGGGCCCCATCTCAAATAAAAAAACGAAACAACATAAATCAAAAAGAAACTAAAAATATGCTAAAAATAAGATTAATCTTATTTTTAGCATATTTTTAGTTTCTTTTTGATTTATGTTCCATGTCTACTAAATTATTGATGAAAAATATTTATCGATTATAATTCTTTATCTAAGTACCCGTATCCATCCCAGAATAAAACAGATTTTAAAAGATGTCCTCTATTGATTTCCAAATGGTTTTAGTAAAATTACTTAAAAACAGATACAATGTAGATACTTTTAGTAATAATTGCATTAGTAATTTTCTGAGAAAAAAAAATGGTATCAACAATCAATATTTGATCTCGGCCGTCACTTATTACAGTGAAAAAAGGATACGTAAGCGTTCGTTATTAAAAAACTAGAACTTATACGCAAATATAACAGATGCTTACCAATTTAAATTTCTAAGAACTCAATATAACTCATATTTATATCTTAAAATATTTATATATTTATTGGAACTATACTCTTGCATCATAAAATATCAGAAAACTAACAACAATCAATAATAAAACAACTAAAAAAATTGTACTAAAATAAACAAATCTGCTGTATTTATATACCTATGACAATAAATATGAAGATGAATAATCGATGAAGATGAATTTAAAGTACCCCTACAATGGAATGAGAAGTACAAATTAATTACTATACTTAATATAATATCCAAATATATAATATGTTATACCTAATATAATGTTCGATTTATGGAATAACTATAGTTAGTACTGTTTTATTAAATAATATAATATTATTCGTTTGAACTAAAACACAAAATGGTCATACTATAATAATGAATAGACATATTTTAATTAAAAAAAAAAAAAACCCCATATGTATAATTTAAATAAATAAGTCTTATATTTGATCAGCATTTTAAATTATAATCATCAAATCACACGATCTTACTGAATAATGGCACACATAATATTTTATGTTGTACCTATCAGTATTATAAAACGAACATTCTTCTCAGAGTAATCTATTATATGTATTTTTTTTCATGAACTTTGAGCGTTTTTATAATATATTCTAAATTCTTTTTTACAATAATAAATATTACCATCATTAAAAGCATATTATTAGTATAATAAATCTTAAAAAAAAATTAACGACGACGCTTTAAATGTTTGTAATAGTGTGGTAAAATATTAAAAATATAAAACAATTTCAAATACTAATACAAGTCAACAATTTATTACTATAAATATAAAATAATTCAGATTATTAGGTAGCTTAATTAAAACCAACCATTAAAAATTCATATTATAAAATATGAAATATAATATATTATTAGTAAAAACGATAATTTGAATTTACTTTCAAATGAGAACTTAATAATTTTATCGTTGTACCAAAAAGTGATATTAATATTAAATTAATTATTTTAATACTTTAATATC
>NW_021765769.1:0-1906 GCF_005508785.2 Acyrthosiphon pisum
CATTCTATACAACATTTCTTAACCCTGTGACCCACTTGGGGAGGTGTTGCATAGCAAATCGGGAGATATTTTCGTTTTTAATTGTCCGAGCGAGCGCAGCGAGCGAGTGACCCCGCTCGGTGACTCGGTGCAACAAAAAAAATGCAATTTTCTTAACCCTGTGACCCACTTGGGAGGTGTTGCATACCAAATCGGGGGATATTTTCGTTTTTAACTGTCCGAGCGAGCGCAGCGAGCGAGTGACCCCACTCCTTGACTCGGTGCAACAAAAAAAATGCAATTTTCTTAACCCTGTGACCCACTTGGGAGGTGTGCAAAGCAAATCGGGGGATGTTCAGTCAAAAATACTTTTAAAAGTTAATATATAATATATTAAGTCCCGGCGCATGCGCAGTATGTACCCGGATGGTCGGGTCTCTTATCAATACCCGGATGGTCCGGTCTCTATATACAGCGTTATTTAATAGGTACATCCTATGTAATTTCTTCCAAATTTGAACATAAAATAACTAGGTATAAAAAAAACTGTTTTTTTATATTTTTGAGATTTTTTGTTGACAGAATTACCTATTTACGTGGAACTTTGTTATAAGTTTTCAATCTTTAGCTGTAAAATTTGAACATTTTATAAATTTTTAAATACAAAATACATAAATTTAAAATTTGATTAATGTTATCAAAAATCGAACTTTAAATGGTTATAAAAGAAAATCTGTCAAGATGTTCCATCACTGGATGGATTTTTCTCTCAATCCTCTAACCCATCAACTCCCACAGCGCTTGTAGGTACTCATTGTAAGAAAAATAAATTCACAGATTGTATAGTAAATTAATGTAACACAAAAAAAATAATAAAAAAATGCTTATAAAACAAAATTGTGCATATTATGTATTTTTAATATTTTTCAACTGCTATTTAAGCAATATATCAGGAGCCTTGTATTCAATTTTGACGCTTTTTGGCCCAACAAATAAAATATTTATTGATATTAATAGAAAAAAAAACTAAAAAAATTGAAATTTGAAATGTTATCAAGTATAGGAATGATAAAATAAACATAATATGACATCAATTATGGTTAGGTACAAAAAAATTACATTCAGTATGGAAAAATAATTATCAAAAATTCAAAACAAATGTAATAATACAATATGCCTATATGGCTATATCATATATGTATTAAAATCAAAAAAATACTTTCATTATTTTAGATTCTGAGTGGAACGATGAATGTATTGATTTTACAATGATGTGTGTTTTTTTTTTTTTTTTGTGTCTGTCATCACCTTTTAGGACAGTAAAAGTGCTTGGATTTTCTTCAACAGTACCTTTTCTGATAGGAAAGTGAATCTAGTTGGTACTTTGGGGGGTCAAAAGTAAAATTTTTCCAATAGTTTTCAAAAGCGCCGTAAAAAACAAAAGAAAAATTAAGTAAAATTATTGTGTTCACGACTCTTTTTTATTGCCGTATAAACCAAATTTTACGACATTTACTATAGTAGTTTTATCTATACTTCGTTCACGAGAGAAGTAGACCGTTTCGCGCATGTATAACACGATTTAAGATAGTATATGGTTACACATCCGTTAGTGATAAACTATCCTACAGATTAAATCATTAAATCAATAGAAATTTTCGATTTGCAAATAGCGTTTCAAGCGGATAAAATATTCAACACTAGTACACTATACAAAGGCCAAGAAGGTGGTAAAAAAAACATATAAATGATCAAAATTGATATTATAATCAAACATTTCAATTCAATTTCAAACTTTTAACCCCGGTTTACTGCAGATCATTAAATCTATAAAAATATGTTTGCTTAAACTAAAAATTAAAAATGTATGTATTCTCTATTGGCGTTGGAAACAAACTTTGTTTTTACAGTTTATAAAAAATATATT
>NW_021765770.1:0-812 GCF_005508785.2 Acyrthosiphon pisum
GAGAATAAAAACATATTTGTAATTATTTTTATTACAAATAATAACAATAATAATGATATGCACAATAATATTTAAATTGAAGAGCTCTATTAAATAATTCATTCAAAATCGATAATAAAGCTCCTCTTATTTAATCCCCGATATATGAGACTTACCCCGGGGACACCACCAAGATTATATTCTGCTATTTCCATGTCCGTCATTTTGATGGCTTTGGGTAGGAAAACATTTACTGTCTGCGTGTTTGCAATATCTATTAATACGCACGACACAGCGGTGCCGAACTTGGTGTCCACATTTTTCATTGTGCGGACGGGGTACGACACGTCCTTGGTGATTTCACTGATCGACAGGTTTACACTGTTCACCTGGCTCTTAAGAGACTGGAGGAATGCCATTATAGTACGCTGGGAACAGTAAAAAAAAAAAATAAAAATAAAAAATTAATAAAAAATAAATTGACTAAACGCTAGTGTAGGTACGCGTGTATACCGCTATGCGTGAATAGATATTTTTATTATTATTTTATTAGAGTAAAAATCGACTCACTTTAAGTTGTCGAGATAAATTCTACGAAGATTTTGAAGGTGACACGGAGTCTGCGGGTGAACTACGGAGACGAGTTAAACTAAAACAAAAATATTGTCTATTAATATTGAATAAAATTGAGTTTGACACAATTGTATAATTATTTAAATTAATTAAATTAACTCACTTTTATTTTTAGTAGATCCTGTAGTTGGGGATGGTTTATTGACGTAATTGAATATTGTGTTGAATGATGTGAATGAGTTGAATGCGATGAATGACTT
>NW_021765771.1:0-7955 GCF_005508785.2 Acyrthosiphon pisum
TTTCTACCATTATCAAGAAAAAAAGTTTACCAGAATATCATATTAAATTTCCTATGATCGTTTAAAGATCTAATTTTATAACAAACAAATATTATAGAACGATTTTCTTATTTTGTTGTAGTTCAAAAATAAATACTGTTGGTATTCATTATTTTTTTCGTACATATAGAACAATAATATGGTATATGCAAATATATGAACAGTGGCCCGCCGGTAATTTTCCCAGCTTTCTGTCTAGTCCACCACTATCAATGAATAATGTATATATTATTATACAATTATATATAGAGTGTTTAAGTGGTTTTTTTTTATATTAGAGATAATCTTATAAACTACTGTTTCGATTTACATGCGATTGATTTTCTTACATATGTAAATAATTTTTCTACAATAAACATAGTTGTGTATGGAATTTTGTAATTCAGGATGACTCACGTAAATTTAAAGTTTTTGCTCATCAAATAATTAGAATTGCTATCGGTTACATAACTACAATTAAAAAACAAAAACTAGTTAAGACTAGCAGACCCACTATGCGTGGCTGGGGATTTTTTGTAAATAAATAAAATATGTAGTATTTATTTGTTATTCAAATAATTAGATGTAGGTATACAACAAAAGCAATGCATGTATGTTTTACCTACTCAATTAATTTGACAAATATATTACAAATGGTTCTCGGAGATATCAGGAAAGTTTGAGAGTAATTTGAATCACGTTCGAAAATATTCCAAGTCCTACATCCAATATTTAACAGGTAGATCAGAACTTTGAGATTCTCATGCCCGCCTTGCCGATGTCGAACTAGTTCACAAAGTGAGGAACGCCGATGCAAATTTTCCCGTTAACTGTGGTGGACGGTGGTCAAATAGCTGGGCAGTAACTAGTTAAAAAGTTAAAAGTTAAGTTAAAATATTTTTATTACCATTGATCATCAGAACTTCTGTCGTCATCATCTTTTGATATTTAACAAACAAACTTATCCATAAATGTATGTTTTGGTGGATTCATCTTAATTTAAATGCGTTAAGGTTATAAAGTAACAAACTTGTTTTTGACTAGTAGGTACTTAGTTATCAAAAAGGGCTATGGATCATACAAATTTAAAATTATAATTCACATTTCACAAACCAAAATAAAATATAAATTGAATTGATAACTGTCAATCAGACTTTGGAATTTTAGATGCTTATGACTATAATGCTTTACCATGGTCGCGATAACACAGAACAATTGTATCACTAATATCGAACTATTTTATGAAAATAAATACAATGGATGATAATACGAGAAACACAATGATATTCACCAGTGACATATTACTAAAACCTTTAAACAAATACTATATTGTAATTTATAGTTATTCAGTGTGTGTTTATAGATAGTAGATACTATTTGTAAAAAATATTGCATTGATTTTGTAAAAAGCTTTTAAATAAATTCAATATCATCATGCTCAAAAAAATATTGTTTTAAATATCTAAACTTAGGATCTTTTAGATTTCTATTTTCTAACCAATGAAACAAGTAAGTTTCTAAAAATAATTATATAATATAGAAAAATATGTTTCTATATGATAATATTTGTAGAAATATCATTATAAGTGGCTAAACTAAGCTCAAATTTACTTTAAACATTTTCATTAATTTTTTAAAATGACAACTCATCTAACATTGGAATGTTTCAAATTTATAGGGTTAATATTTTTTGAATTACAATAAAATAATCAAAATTGTTATTTTTCATATTCAATTTTATCAAAATTTGATTTGTAAGCAATCATGTGCGTATGACAAACTTTGTATTAAATTTTCAAACCATGGGTAAATTTAATTTTATAAATTTCAAAAATGTGTGTAAATTTTTAGTTAAATGAAATCCGTCATTGAATAAATAGTTAAAATAATTTAATTTGAAACTATGAGATAAAATATAAATTAATATATTTTGAAACATCGCATACATAAGTATACAATTTACTATAATATTACATAGAGGTAAAATTGGTATATATAAATGGGTAACTACTTTTCATAAATGAGTGTAATAAAAAAAAAATGAGAGCAAATCCACAATAATATCATTGATGAGTGTCTAAAGATCAAATTTTAACAATCTCATAAAAAACAGTAAATTGTAAATTATTTGTAGTTAGAAATTCATAAAAAAGTTTCTCTTAATAGATAGCATTTGAAAATATAATGCAGAATTCCTCATAAGTTTTTCTACCATTATCAAGAAAAAAAGTTTACCAGAATATCATATTAAATTTCTATGATCGTTTGAAGATCTAATTTTATAACAAACAAATATTATAGAACGATTTTCTTATTTTGTTGTAGTTCAAAAATAAATACTGTTGGTATTCATTATTTTTTTCGTACATATAGAACAATAATATGGTATATGCAAATATATGAACAGTGGACCGCCGGTAATTTTCCCAGCTTTCTGTCTACTCCACCACTATCAATGAATAATGTATATATTATTATACAATTATATATAGAGTGTTTAAGTGGCTTTTTTTTATATTAGAGATAATCTTATAAACTACTGTTTCGATTTACATGCGATTGATTTTCTTACATATGTAAATAATTTTTCTACAATAAACATAGTTGTGTATGGAATTTTGTAATTCAGGATGACTCACGTAAATTTAAAGTTTTTGCTCATCAAATAATTAGAATTGCTATCGGTTACATAACTACAATTAAAAAACAAAAACTAGTTAAGACTAGCAGACCCACTATGCGTGGCTGGGGATTTTTTGTAAATAAATAAAATATGTAGTATTTATTTGTTATTCAAATAATTAGATGTAGGTATACAACAAAAGCAATGCATGTATGTTTTACCTACTCAATTAATTTGACAAATATATTACAAATGGTTCTCGGAGATATCAGGAAAGTTTGAGAGTAATTTGAATCACGTTCGAAAATATTCCAAGTCCTACATCCAATATTTAACAGGTAGATCAGAACTTTGAGATTCTCATGCCCGCCTTGCCGATGTCGAACTAGTTCACAAAGTGAGGAACGCCGATGCAAATTTTCCCGTTAACTGTGGTGGACAGTGGTCAAATAGCTGGGCAGTAACTAGTTAAAAAGTTAAAAGTTAAGTTAAAATATTTTTATTACCATTGATCATCAGTACTTCTGTCGTCATCATCTTTTGATATTTAACAAACAAACTTATCCATAAATGTATGTTTTGGTGGATTCATCTTAATTTAAATGCGTTAAGGTTATAAAGTAACAAACTTGTTTTTGACTAGTAGGTACTTAGTTATCAAAAAGGGCTATGGATCATACAAATTTAAAATTATAATTCACATTTCACAAACCAAAATAAAATATAAATTGAATTGATAACTGTCAATCAGACTTTGGAATTTTAGATGCTTATGACTATAATGCTTTACCATGGTCGCGATAACACAGAACAATTGTATCACTAATATCGAACTATTTTATGAAAATAAATACAATGGATGATAATACGAGAAACACAATGATATTCACCAGTGACATATTAATAAAACCTTTAAACAAATACTATATTGTAATTTATAGTTATTCAGTGTGTGTTTATAGATAGTAGATACTATTTGTAAAAAATATTGCATTGATTTTGTAAAAAGCTTTTAAATAAATTCAATATCATCATGCTCAAAAAAATATTGTTTTAAATATCTAAACTTAGGATCTTTTAGATTTCTATTTTCTAACCAATGAAACAAGTAAGTTTCTAAAAATAATTATATAATATAGAAAAATATGTTTCTATATGATAATATTTGTAGAAATATCATTATAAGTGGCTAAACTAAGCTCAAATTTACTTTAAACATTTTCATTAATTTTTTAAAATGACAACTCATCTAACATTGGAATGTTTCAAATTTATAGGGTTAATATTTTTTGAATTACAATAAAATAATCAAAATTGTTATTTTTCATATTCAATTTTATCAAAATTTGATTTGTAAGCAATCATGTGCGTATGACAAACTTTGTATTAAATTTTCAAACCATGGGTAAATTTAATTTTATAAATTTCAAAAATGTGTGTAAATTTTTAGTTAAATGAAATCCGTCATTGAATAAATAGTTAAAATAATTTAATTTGAAACTATGAGATAAAATATAAATTAATATATTTTGAAACATCGCATACATAAGTATACAATTTACTATAATATTACATAGAGGTAAAATTGGTATATATAAATGGGTAACTACTTTTCATAAATGAGTGTAATAAAAAAAAAATGAGAGCAAATCCACAATAATATCATTGATGAGTGTCTAAAGATCAAATTTTAACAATTTCATAAAAAACAGTAAATTGTAAATTATTTGTAGTTAGAAATTCATAAAAAAGTTTCTCTTAATAGATAGCATTTGAAAATGTAATGCAGAATTCCTCATAAGTTTTTCTACCATTATCAAGAAAAAAAGTTTACCAGAATATCATATTAAATTTCTATGATCGTTTAAAGATCTAATTTTATAACAAACAAATATTATAGAACGATTTTCTTATTTTGTTGTAGTTCAAAAATAAATACTGTTGGTATTCATTATTTTTTTCGTACATATAGAACAATAATATGGTATATGCAAATATATGAACAGTGGCCCGCCGGTAATTTTCCCAGCTTTCTGTCTAGTCCACCACTATCAATGAATAATGTATATATTATTATACAATTATATATAGAGTGATTAAGTGGCTTTTTTTTATATTAGAGATAATCTTATAAACTACTGTTTCGATTTACATGCGATTGATTTTCTTACATATGTAAATAATTTTTCTACAATAAACATAGTTGTGTATGGAATTTTGTAATTCAGGATGACTCACGTAAATTTAAAGTTTTTGCTCATCAAATAATTAGAATTGCTATCGGTTACATAACTACAATTAAAAAACAAAAACCAGTTAAGACTAGCAGACCCACTATGCGTGGCTGGGGATTTTTTGTAAATAAATAAAATATGTAGTATTTATTTGTTATTCAAATAATTAGATGTAGGTATACAACAAAAGCAATGCATGTATGTTTTACCTACTCAATTAATTTGACAAATATATTACAAATGGTTCTCGGAGATATCAGGAAAGTTTGAGAGTAATTTGAATCACGTTCGAAAATATTCCAAGTCCTACATCCAATATTTAACAGGTAGATCAGAACTTTGAGATTCTCATGCCCGCCTTGCCGATGTCGAACTAGTTCACAAAGTGAGGAACGCCGATGCAAATTTTCCCGTTAACTGTGGTGGACAGTGGTCAAATAGCTGGGCAGTAACTAGTTAAAAAGTTAAAAGTTAAGTTAAAATATTTTTATTACCATTGATCATCAGTACTTCTGTCGTCATCATCTTTTGATATTTAACAAACAAACTTATCCATAAATGTATGTTTTGGTGGATTCATCTTAATTTAAATGCGTTAAGGTTATAAAGTAACAAACTTGTTTTTGACTAGTAGGTACTTAGTTATCAAAAAGGGCTATGGATCATACAAATTTAAAATTATAATTCACATTTCACAAACCAAAATAAAATATAAATTGAATTGATAACTGTCAATCAGACTTTGGAATTTTAGATGCTTATGACTATAATGCTTTACCATGGTCGCGATAACACAGAACAATTGTATCACTAATATCGAACTATTTTATGAAAATAAATACAATGGATGATAATACGAGAAACACAATGATATTCACCAGTGACATATTAATAAAACCTTTAAATAAATACTATATTGTAATTTATAGTTATTCAGTGTGTGTTTATAGATAGTAGATACTATTTGTAAAAAATATTGCATTGATTTTGTAAAAAGCTTTTAAATAAATTCAATATCATCATGCTCAAAAAAATATTGTTTTAAATATCTAAACTTAGGATCTTTTAGATTTCTATTTTCTAACCAATGAAACAAGTAAGTTTCTAAAAATAATTATATAATATAGAAAAATATGTTTCTATATGATAATATTTGTAGAAATATCATTATAAGTGGCTAAACTAAGCTCAAATTTACTTTAAACATTTTCATTAATTTTTTAAAATGACAACTCATCTAACATTGGAATGTTTCAAATTTATAGGGTTAATATTTTTTGAATTACAATAAAATAGTCAAAATTGTTATTTTTCATATTCAATTTTATCAAAATTTGATTTGTAAGCAATCATGTGCGTATGACAAACTTTGTATTAAATTTTCAAACCATGGGTAAATTTAATTTTATAAATTTCAAAAATGTGTGTAGATTTTTAGTTAAATGAAATCCGTCATTGAATAAATAGTTAAAATAATTTAATTTGAAACTATGAGATAAAATATAAATTAATATATTTTGAAACATCGCATACATAAGTATACAATTTACTATAATATTACATAGAGGTAAAATTGGTATATATAAATGGGTAACTACTTTTCATAAATGAGTGTAATAAAAAAAAAATGAGAGCAAATCCACAATAATATCATTGATGAGTGTCTAAAGATCAAATTTTAACAATTTCATAAAAAACAGTAAATTGTAAATTATTTGTAGTTAGAAATTCATAAAAAAGTTTCTCTTAATAGATAGCATTTGAAAATGTAATGCAGAATTCCTCATAAGTTTTTCTACCATTATCAAGAAAAAAAGTTTACCAGAATATCATATTAAATTTCTATGATCGTTTGAAGATCTAATTTTATAACAAACAAATATTATAGAACGATTTTCTTATTTTGTTGTAGTTCAAAAATAAATACTGTTGGTATTCATTATTTTTTTCGTACATATAGAACAATAATATGGTATATGCAAATATATGAACAGTGGCCCGCCGGTAATTTTCCCAGCTTTCTGTCTAGTCCACCACTATCAATGAATAATGTATATATTATTATACAATTATATATAGAGTATTTAAGTGGCTTTTTTTTATATTAGAGATAATCTTATAATCTACTGTTTCGATTTACATGCGATTGATTTTCTTACATATGTAAATAATTTTTCTACAATAAACATAGTTGTGTATGGAATTTTGTAATTCAGGATGACTCACGTAAATTTAAAGTTTTTGCTCATCAAATAATTAGAATTGCTATCGGTTACATAACTACAATTAAAAAACAAAAACTAGTTAAGACTAGCCGACCCACTATGCGTGGCTGGGGATTTTTTGTAAATAAATAAAATATGTAGTATTTATTTGTTATTCAAATAATTAGATGTAGGTATACAACAAAAGCAATGCATGTATGTTTTACCTACTCAATTAATTTGACAAATATATTACAAATGGTTCTCGGAGATATCAGGAAAGTTTGAGAGTAATTTGAATCACGTTCGAAAATATTCCAAGTCCTACATCCAATATTTAACAGGTAGATCAGAACTTTGAGATTCTCATGCCCGCCTTGCCGATGTCGAACTAGTTCACAAAGTGAGGAACGCCGATGCAAATTTTCCCGTTAACTGTGGTGGACAGTGGTCAAATAGCTGGGCAGTAACTAGTTAAAAAGTTAAAAGTTAAGTTAAAATATTTTTATTACCATTGATCATCAGTACTTCTGTCGTCATCATCTTTTGATATTTAACAAACAAACTTATCCATAAATGTATGTTTTGGTGGATTCATCTTAATTTAAATGCGTTAAGGTTATAAAGTAACAAACTTGTTTTTGACTAGTAGGTACTTAGTTATCAAAAAGGGCTATGGATCATACAAATTTAAAATTATAATTCACATTTCACAAACCAAAATAAAATATAAATTGAATTGATAACTGTCAATCAGACTTTGGAATTTTAGATGCTTATGACTATAATGCTTTACCATGGTCGCGATACACAGAACAATTGTATCACTAATATCGAACTATTTTATGAAAATAAATACATTGGATGATAATACGA
>NW_021765772.1:0-1027 GCF_005508785.2 Acyrthosiphon pisum
TAGGGGGTCACCCCACCGGGATGTGGTCTTATACCTCCCGTCACAAAGGTTATGAATACGTATTCGATGTGGGCAGTTGAGGTCCAGATTGCAGCTTAGCTTGAAGCCAAGATCCATGACATAGTCCATAGTACGAGAAACAGCTGCATTATTGATGAAGTATGGAGACATTATTGGAGAACGGGATCTAGTGAAGGTCATAATTTTGCATTTATCAAGATTAAGTGATAAACCTAAAGTGTTGAACCAATTTGAGAACCGATCTAGGTCGGACTGAAGTTTTGTGCAATCATCTGGCGTGGTTACGCGCATATATAACTTGATGTCATCAGCAAAACATAGAAATTGACAGTGATGTAGCATACGATGGAGGTTGTTAATAAATAATGAAAACAATATTGGCGACAGATGACTCCCTTGAGGGACACCAGACGAAGCTAAGAACAAATTAGACTTAACATCAAAGACTTTAACACATTGATACCTGTTACTAAGAAATGATCTAAACCAAGACAGAAGGGGTTCGCCAAAACCTGATTCTTTGAGAATATGTATAAGCACATTATGATTGACTGAATCGAATGCTTTTTGGAAATCAATTTAGATTACATCTACTTGAGTTTGGTGTTGAAAAGAGGCGTAGACATAGTTATTGAATACAAGATTGCATGTGGTGGTAGACCGTCTTGGGCGAAAGCCATGCTGTTCTTCGGCTAAAATAGAATTAACGGTCGGTTGAATTGCATTTAAGACTAAGTGTTCAAATATTTTTGAGATAATGTTGATTCATTAAAAGAGACTAGGGGGATGTGATTAAGGATTGATTTATGCAATGAATGAAGACATAAAGGAACGGATATTCCCATAATCGCCTTTGCGAAAATTGTAGAATTTGTGACTCTGCTTACAGCTTGGTACCGGGAGACTAAATGGAAGTAAAATATTTAAAGCTGGGTGGTATTTGTCAATAGGAACTAGAGGGTCAAGCGACTTTTCAACGGGTTAGAGCTTTATCATTGCAAAAACT
>NW_021765773.1:0-4775 GCF_005508785.2 Acyrthosiphon pisum
TAAGGAATCTTGTATTACATTTTAAAATCTTAGTCTAAAAGAAAAGTTTTTACGAATTATTAACTCAAAATAATCTGCTAATTTTCGTGATTTTACATATTTTGTCAATTTTGAACTTTAAATGCTAATTAAAAAAACTGTGACTAAGGATTTTAATATTTTTCAAATGTCATTGTAATAATATAGTAGGAGCCTTGTATTAAATTTTCAAGTATTTTTACTCAACAAATAATGTTTTATTGACATTCATAGAAATAAAAACTAATTAAATTGGAAACTAAAATTGTCCGT
The DNA here is from genome assembly GCF_005508785.2 of Acyrthosiphon pisum. NCBI lineage: Eukaryota > Metazoa > Arthropoda > Insecta > Hemiptera > Aphididae > Acyrthosiphon > Acyrthosiphon pisum. The sequence goes on from NW_021765773.1 coordinate 292, forward strand.
AAACAGCTCAAAATAAATCAAAATATTTTGAAAATTTTATCATGTATAGAAAATGGAAATATAAACAACCAGTGAAAATGTCATTTATCTACAGTCATTCGTTTTAATGTTACACCAAAAACCAAAATCAATTTTCTCGAAAACAGATTTTGCGTAAAAATTCCCGTTTTTCCTTAATTTTTCTTTTGTTTTTCACGGCGCTTTTGAAAACTATTGGAAATTTCAAATTTTGACCTCTCGAATGCACCAAATAGATTCACTTTCTCATCAAACAAGATACTGTTTAAGAAAATTGAAGCAGTTTTACTGCCCCAAACCGTGATGACAGACACAAAAATAAAAAAAAATAAAAAAAACACACATCGTAAAATCAATACATTCATCGTTCCACTCAGAATCTAAAATCACCTCATTGTAAAATCAGTACATTCATCGTCGCTCCGCTCAGAATCTAACATCAAGACTATTTAGTAATTTAAATTATTTAATGTGAACAAAATATTATTCTTAGAATTTTATAACTTGTTTAAAAGAATAAATGTATTGGTTTCGTTTGTATTATAATGGATTTTTTTTTATAAAAAATATATTGTAAGTTCCTCCCTACTTTAGATTTTTGATAAATAATATGCCTATACATAGTAATATATCATTGAAGTATTCGTTGTATGCAATATTAATCAAGGATATTAAAATTACAAATTATTTTTTTATATTCTACGAATAATAAAAAAAATTGATATGATTGGACACTTTTCGTTTTTTTTTTACATCTAGACGAAACATGGTAGTATCATTATATTCAAGAAGAATATAATAGTACCTAGATATAACAATGTTTAATCGACCGTAGTTGCTATCAATTTTAGTTGGGTATTCACTGCAAATGAAAATCGTGATATTCTAGATTTTGTATAAAGCTATTATCTAAATAAAATTATTGTAAATTATAAAAATACCTTGCATTTATAATCTTATAAAGTTTAGGATAAAAATCATTGGTATTTAAAAATATAATATTGTATGCAGCTCTAAAAGAAATAACTATACTGGTGTAATTTTTAACTTTAAAATAATTTTAGCGGTGAATAACATAAATAGAAATTTAAATTGCCTGATTTAAAAATTACAAACATATAATATACATCCCGGAATTACTACGAAATACAATTACTATCAAACTCTTTAACATTTACAACACATTAAAACGGGAGTAAATTAAAAATAAATATTTTGTAAAATAAAGAGGTTTGTACCTAATTTTATTATTTGCATTTTTGGACGTTTGCCGTATTTGAAGTATTTAGACAATTCATATTTCAGACAATCACAGTACCTGTGCTCGATATATATTATTCATTTTTTAAATTATAAACAGTTGTAATTTCTGGGTGTAAAAAATGTCTATAATGAGTATTTTGATCAGAATACATACCTGATGTATAGGTACATTACAAAAAATAATGCAAGTTTCTAAAATTAGAGGAACCTATTACGTTTTTAATTTAGTATCGATTTAATACATTTGTATTCAACGGAATCAATTAATTTATATTTATCATGATCACAGAAATTGGAGTTGATAAAAAAAAAAATCCTACCTATTTAATGTACCTACCTATTTCTTTCCAGCGCATTGCCTTAGTGTATTTGGCCAGTTTACGTGTTCTTCTGTACACTATAAAGAGATAAGTTCTAGTTTTTTTTAATCTTGACGCGACCAGTTTTTACGACAGTCTCCATGATTTTAATAACGACACAGTTTTTTCATATTTTATCCTTTTCTCCCCGTGTCTTCCAAAACTTCTCGTACGTATATAACGCATAACTTATCGCAAGAGCACTTTTTCTCCTTATTTTTATTGTTTTTCCTTCCCCTCGGAATTCACTGTTTATCATAATATCACCGTAAAAACCAGCGGAAATGTACGGTGACAGTTTTTTTCAATCTCGTAGAAAACTTTGAAAACGCCAAGGTGTTACGGTTGTGAGTAGTGACCAATGAACTCTACTATATACAATATAAACCAAATGTCTGTTATAATACTGCTGAGTATCTATAGTACTTACTATATATACTGTAGTAGAGTACCTATACTATCCGGTTTATTATATGAAGCGTTTGATTATTTACGAGTTTGAAAAATGCACAGTTATTATCTTTTTTTATTTTTATTAAAAACTGCCCTACATAATTTTAATATACCTATTACTTTCTTACCGAATGAATGTCACTTTATCTGTATAAACACACTTTAATATTATATAAAATACGAATTTATAACATGGCATAAACTAGATAAAATCTTTTTGACATTTTTCATAGAAACGTCTTTCCGAGGAAATTGGCAAACAATTTATATTTAAATAATTGATTCTTGGCAGATAATATATACGTACCTGTTATACTTATATGTAAATCATTGATAATATTAATTTTGAATTTATTAAAGAAAATATTTTTTAAAAAGTATATCGTAAAGTTGGTACCTACTACCTATAGGTACTGCTTAGTTTAACATTTTTGCTGTGTTATTAGAAACATATTACATTTTTTGAGAATTCTTTCATTTTAAAACCAAATATTATCTGAAGTCATATATTATGAACATATAATTAACAAAGGAGTAGATATAATAAATAAACACATTTTAGGTAATCATCAATTTTTTTTAGTACAATATGGTAGACCTGAATTGCATCATATTTTGAAATTTTTTTTTTTTTTGTCATATTTGTTTTATTTGTACAATCTGTATAAAAAATAATTACAATAAGCACAATGGAGGATTAATACAATTATAGGTAATTGGTCCTGGTTGGCTTGATGAAGAAGTTATTCACCAATAAAACTTCATGATATTTTTAAATTAAAATTAGAAAAAAAATCATTTTATACTTTTAGGTACTATTATTTTTTAATAATAAATTATATTTAAATAAACATTTAATGTTCTAAAAGCTAAAGAAAGTTTCAATTAACAGTAAAATATACTTAATGTAAAACAACTTGGCAAGAAAATGAATTTTATAAAGATAATATTGTAATGTGCTTTAATAATAATAGTTTTTAACATATACAAAAATATAATAATTAATAATTTTAAAATTAGTGTACTAAAAATATATTTACAAAATACTTTTTATGAAATGCCAGTTTATTATTTTTTTTTACAGAGAACCTCATAATGTTCATATATATACTCGATGAAATTATACCGAGCACATACTCCATAGTATTTTTATTGCACCAGTCCCTAATAGCTGTAGCTCTACAATATTAATAAATTATTGAAATTGGGGGTTCTGCAAATGTACGTGTATGTGTGTAATATTTACGTCAAATAAACAATAACACATGTAGCAACGTAATACGATTAATTCATGGCAGTCCATTAGAAATGTTACAACAATAAAAAAAATATTTGTCAAATTTAAATTCCAGTATGTTTTTTTTATTCATTTTTCCCCTGTTTGTATTTTTACCCTAAATATTTTTGGTATGTAAAGTATTTCAATACAGATGGTCAACACACAATAAAGTTTTACATAATATTTTGTTTCTAAATGGTTCGATGCTTTTATAACCCTCCTCTTTACTAACAGAATATATTTTAGGTACAGCTATAATATTCGAGAATTGTTTACATGATTAAAAAGGTGGGTAAGTGGATGTCGCTCTGCTGTACAGTAGGTTACAAGTGGGTCACTGTATAATGGATAGTATTAAATTTGAATTCAATGATATAATATCACTGTATAAGAAAAACGATTCTGAGGGGAGACGGTTTGTCAGTCTAGGTATTAGACATACCTATTATAGGTATACTTATCTATAGTATTAAAAAAAAATTGACCTATAATAGGTATTAATAATAAATTCCAAATTAATCATATCACAATATCAATCAGGTAACGCGTTATACATCAACAACAAACCGTGGTACTATCATAGATATATAATAGTATACTTTAGAAGTTTCAAGTACCCACAAATAATACTATACAATCACAACAAAATAACTAAAATAGTTATTCCAGGTTTTTTAATATGTAATTTCGTCCAAATTCGAACTTAAAATGACTATAAAAATAAACTGTGCTTATGTATTTCTTAGAATTTTTGGTAACAGAATTAAATATTTACGTGGAATCTTGTTTTAAATTTTCAATCCTTAGATATAAAAGTTGAACATTTTATATATTTTTAACTACAATATAATTATTCAATTTTAAATTTGATAAATTTTGTCAAAATTTCAACTTCAAATGCTTATAAAAAATAATTGTGCCCATGTATTTTTAATATTTTTCAACTGCTATTTTAACAATGTATCACGAGCCTTGCATTAAATTTTCACGCATTTTTACCAAACAAATACAATTTTATTGATATTTATAGAAAAAAAAATTAAAAAAATTGAAAAATGACAATGTCCGTAAGCAGCTCAAAAAGAGTCAAGTTATTTTCAATTTTTATCGTG
>NW_021765774.1:0-863 GCF_005508785.2 Acyrthosiphon pisum
AACGATCGCGTATTTACACTGATTACAACGATCGCGTATTTTTAAACTTAACGTTTATCACGTATTCGAACCGCTAACGCGAGTCGAGTTGTTTATTTACACTTCGCGGCGGCGCTGATTACGAGCGTCGTGCACTGGCGCTCGTGGATATCAGTGTTGCTGCGGCTATCAGCTGCCAGCACTATAATATCACAGAATAGATTAAATCAGAAGGGACACTTTAAATGTAAACAAAAACGTGACGGCCATGTTGGCGTTTGCAACTTTATCAATTTAGTGTTATCAGTAAAGCAACTGGTATCATAATTCATGTTTAAGGTTAGTAAAAAACTTAGCTAGAGCATTTTTTACACGTTTTTTAGTGCGTACTGCCTTTTAACTGTTCTCTTGTGGTCTGTGCCTTTGTGAATAATACTGTATAGTTTGTTATATATCTACATAATATAACAATGTCGAGCCGAAAGAGTGGTTATTCCTTTAAATGCGCTGTGAAATCGTGCGGAGAAATGAAAATTCAAAGTGAATCTGTTAGTTTTTTTTCTTTTCCCAAAGATCCTGCTCGGTAAGTATTTTATATTATAATTTATAATGATATTAATTATCAAACAATTCAATGGTACTTGTTAAATATATAACATAATATTACACAGTTGCACAATATACCAAATGTTTGAAGTCTAGTAAACTATACAGTGCACCTACAATATGTAACAAGAACCAATTCAATTGTGTGTTTTAGTATAAATAAACAATTTTTTTATTACACTTTTAGGTGTAAAATTTGGTTAGAGCGATGTCAACTGCCAGCTGACATTCGACTCAAAAAATATTAAATTATGTGGAAAGCATTTTGAGAAAATATG
>NW_021765775.1:0-739 GCF_005508785.2 Acyrthosiphon pisum
TATTAACTTTTAACTTAATAAGTTACTTTTTTCAAAGATAAACGTGGTAACTTCAAGTTAATTTTATTTCAAAAATATCTAAATTAAGTTAATTTTCGTCCGAAGAATAATGCAAATTTTTTAATGTGTTTTTACTTTGATGTATCATTTTAAATTTCCCCAGTAAATTTCTTGGACGTAAAGAAAAACGGAACTTTTCTCCTTTACGGGACACCCCTTTTTTTGGGTTTTTTTTTGGGGGGACTTAGTCATTTTTAGGGTAAAAAAAATGTTGGTGAAATCAGAATTTGGCTTCAAATTTCAAAAATTGAAGTTTTAACTTTATAGAATAACCTTTAAATACCTATAATTCTTGATTTCTCGCTACGCTTGCTCGGACATTAAAATCAAAAATTCAAAATATCCCCCTATTTGCTGTGTAAACTACCACTGGGCCCGCTTGGAGACGCAACATTTATAAGTTATTAAACGTATTATATACTAACTTTGAAGTGTCATAACTTCGAAACTAAGTCTGAACCCCAAATTCTGACTTGACCATCGTCTTCAGCGTACTTAACTACGTAAGTTTCAAAAAAAAAAAAATGCAAAAAAAAAAGGTGTCCCGTAAGTAGAAATATACCAGAAAAAACTATCTAACAAACCATATTATGTGTCTGGAATTTTTATTTTTGCCAATTAGCAAATTTTAACTTAACACTATGTTAAGTTACTTTTTTTTTAATTTAACTTCTAACCT
>NW_021765776.1:0-676 GCF_005508785.2 Acyrthosiphon pisum
TTCTGAGTGGAACGATGAATGTATTGATTTTACAATGATGTGTGTTTTATTTTTTTATTTTTTTATTTTTTTTGTGTCTGTGTACACGATAAGTAGTCGAAATAATGCTACGATTTTCAACTTCAGTATCTTGTTCGATCAGAAAGTGAATATCGTTGGTGCATTGGGGAGGTCAAAATTTAAATTTCCCAGTGGTTTTCAAAAGCGCCGGGAAAAACAAAAGAAAAATTAAGGAAAAACGGGAATTTTTACGCAAAATCTGTTTTCGAGAAAATCGATTTTGGTTTTTGGTGTAACTTTAAAAAAAATGACAGTGGATGCATGAAATTTTGACTGAATGTTTACATTTCCATTTTCTATACACGATAAAATTTTCAAAATATTTTGACTTATTTTGAGCTCTTTACGGACATTGTCAGTTTTCATTTTTTTTTTAATTTTTTTTTCTAAAAATATCAATAAAATTTTATTTGTTTATCAAAAAAGCTTGAAAATTTAATAGAAGGCTCCTAGTATATTGTTTCAAAGGCAGATGAAAAATATTAAAAATCGTTAGTCACAGTTTTTTTTTATAAGCATTTAAAGTTCAAAAAATGACAGAATATGGAAAAATCACGAAAATTTGCAAATTATTTCGAGTTAGAAATTCATAAAAGTTGTCTTTTTAAATCTAAGA
>NW_021765777.1:0-1841 GCF_005508785.2 Acyrthosiphon pisum
CCGCCACAGGTGCTGAAATATAGTCCAAATTGTAGACGGGACGAGTTGTAGTTAATTCAAAAATGAACTAATACTTATTAAACGTATTTCAAAAATTTAAGTATATTAAACCCTATCTTTTGGTAAAAAAATGGTGAAAAAATATTAAGTATTGGAGAAACGGGACGGGATTCCACCGCCACAGGTGCTGAAATATAGTCCAAATTGTAGACGGGACGAGCTGTAGTTAATTCAAAAATGAACTAAGACTTATGAAACTTACACGTAAACTTAAGTATATTAAACCCTATCTTTTTGTAAAAAAATTATGAAAAAATATTAAGTATTGGAGAAACGGGACGGGATTCCACCGCCACAGGTGCTGAAATATAGTCCAAATTGTAGACGGGACGAGTTGTAGTTAATTCAAAAATGAACTAATACTTATTAAATGTATTTCAAAAATTTAAGTATATTAAACCCTATCTTTTGTTAAAAAAAATGGTGAAAAAATATTAAGTATTGGAGAAACGGGACGGGATTCCACCGCCACAGGTGCTGAAATATAGTCCAAATTGTAGACGGGACGAGCTGTAGTTAATTCAAAAATGAACTAATACTTATTAAACGTATTTCAAAATTTAGGGTTGCTTAAACCCTACCTTTGGTAAAAAATGGTGAAAAAATATAAACTATTGCAGAAACGGGACAGGATTCCACCGCTACACGTGCGGGTAATTAAGTTAATATTTAGACGGGACGAGCTGTAGTTAATTCAAAAATGAACTAATACTTATTAAAAGTATTTCAAAATTTAGGGTTGATTAAACCCTATCTTTGGTAACAAAATGATGAAAAAATATAAACTATTGCAGAAACGGGACAGGATTCCACCGCTACACGTGCGCGTAATTAGGTTAATATTTAGACGGGACGAGTTGTAGTTAATTCAAAAATGAACTAATACTTATTAAATGTATTTCAAAAATTTAAGTATATTAAACCCTATCTTTTGGTAAAAAAAATGGTGAAAAAATATTAAGTATTGGAGAAACGGGACGGGATTCCACACAGACCACAGGTGCTGAAATATAGTCCAAATTGTAGACGGGACGAGCTGTAGTTAATTCAAAAATGAACTAAGACTTATGAAACTTACACGTCAACTTAAGTATATTAAACCCTATCTTTCGGTAAAAAAATTATGAAAAATATTAAGTATTGGAGTAACGGGACGGGATTCCTTCGCTACACGTGCGGGTAATTAGGTTAATATTTAGACGGGACGAGCTGTAATTAACTCAAAAATGAACTAATACTTATTAAACGTATTTCAAAATTTAGGGTTGATTAAACCCTATCTTTGGTAACAAAATGATGAAAAAATATAAACTATTGCAGAAACGGGACAGGATTCCACCGCTACACGTGCGCGTAATTAGGTTAATATTTAGACGGGACGAGTTGTAGTTAATTCACAAATGAACTAATACTTATTAAATGTATTTCAAAAATTTAAGTATATTAAACCCTATCTTTTGGTAAAAAAAACGGTGAAAAAATATTATGTATTGGAGAAACGGGACGGGATTCCACCGCCACAGGTGCTGAAATATAGTCCAATTTGTAGACGGGACGAGCTGTAGTTAATTCAAAAATGAACTAATACTTATTAAACGTATTTCAAAATTTACGGTTGATTAAACCCTATCTTTGGTAACAAAATGATGAAAAAATATAAACTATTGCAGAAACGGGACAGGATTCCACCGCTACACGTGCGCGTAATTAGTTAATATTTAGACGGGACGAGCTGTAGTTAAATCAAAATTAATTAAACTTACTAAAAGTATATCAAATTT
>NW_021765778.1:0-1034 GCF_005508785.2 Acyrthosiphon pisum
TGATCACTAATTATGTTAAAAACAATTTCTAATTGCTTAAAATGGTCAAGATTTTATTAACCCGTCGTTGGTGACGCTATGAGCATTTCGCTCACATAACTGTTATTTTGGGAACCATTGGCTTCAAATTATTTTGCTTATATCGATATTTTTAGTATGCTCATACAAGTTACTTATGGAAATAAATACGTGGAAAATAACTAATCTATATATAAACTTTCCGTCTTATTACCATCAAATGTAGACGGTTACCAGTATTTGCTCGCCGGGGATCGGCGGTCCGACGGCGGCCAGTTATTTTAGCCAAAACATACCAATATTTCTTCCATCATACTGATCGACCTAGTAATGCGATAATAGTTTTAAAACTGATTTAGATTCGTTGTAATGTCTACTTATAGATTAGTCAGTCCAGTTTTCCCAATTTCACCTTTCCAAAAATAATTAAATGTGAGCGAAACACTAACACGTCACTAATGATATGAAAATATTAATGTCACCAACGACGGGTTAAAAACAGATGCTACCACCCACCCCATTGACTGTTAATAAAATTAATAAAAAAAATAAAAAGTGTAAATAAAAGACATATTGTATTTGTATACTTAGCCCCCTCCCACCATATAAAATTCCTGGCTATTCCACTGGATGCTACTTATTTTTTTTGTTAATTTTCTAAACAAATACCTTTGTAATTCCAAAAATGATCTTCAAATTTCCAAAGTTTGAGTTTTGTTTCATTTTTCAATTGTGTTGCATGCAATTTTATCAAACAATTTTACTGCTTACAATAGGTATTATTCAAGAAAATAAAGCACTATGTTACATTTAAACCTACTTTCAAGTAATGCTAATTTTTTTATATCATTACATTATTAATATGTACTTCTAAAACTGAATAACTATACGCCCTGATTGGATCTAATATTTTTGTGTGATTTAATTCCTTATTTTAGCTTAAAATAGAAAAATTGGCTGGAAATTTGATACATGAGGTAGATAGATTTGATTATAATATAGATTTTTCAGTTTTC
>NW_021765779.1:0-823 GCF_005508785.2 Acyrthosiphon pisum
TCAATATTTCGGCGTATACTTACTACTTGTTCAATTTTAATCAGGTTTCCTTGTTCATTGAATAATAGTAAATAGTACCGACCCATATAAATCAGGCTATTAGTTATTTTTTGTACTTCGGTTAAGTGTATATCCAATGCTACTTCTTTTAGATTCTGAGTGGAACAATGAATGTATTGATTTTACAATGATGTGTGTTTATTTATTTTTTTATTTATAACGCAAAATCTGTTTTCGAGAAAATTGATTTTGATTTTTGGTGTAACTTTAAAACAAATGACTGTAGATACATGCAATTTTCACTAGTTGTTTATATTTCCATTTTCTATACATGATAACATTTTCAAAATATTTTGATTTGTTTTGAACTGTTTAGGGACATTTTCAGTTTCCAATTTTATTAGTTTTTTTTTCTATGAATGTCAATAAAACTTTATTTGTCGAGTAAAAATACTTGAAAATTTAATACATGGCTCCTAGTTCAAAAATTGACAAAATATGGAAAAATCACGAAAATTACCTAATTATATTGAGTTTATAATTCGTAAAAATTTTTCTTTTTAGAACTAAGATTTTAAAATGTAATACAAAATTCCTTATAGGATAATCTACTTTTATCAACAAAAAAAAATGTCTATAAGAAACTCAAATTAAATTTTTACAATATTTGATATTCACTCGATTTCTTACGTAACGATTTTCTTATTTTGTTGTAATTAAAAAACGAATGACTGTAGAAAATTGAAAATTTCACTGAATGTTTATATTAGCATTTTATATATACGATAGAATTTTGAAAATAATTTGACTCTTTGAGCTGTTT
>NW_021765780.1:0-967 GCF_005508785.2 Acyrthosiphon pisum
TAAGGCCGTACACAGAAGTACATTTATTATTACTGTTGACATTTTATAAAATAACACAAATATTCAGATGTCCATAGCTACTTCAATTATTAACACATTAATGTAAACGAACTGTCAAAATTCATAGAAAATTAAACTACGCAAAAATCATATTTCAAAAATATAGGTTCCCATTTGAATTTTAAAAGTTGACCCTCGAACCCCCCTAATCCTAAAAAATAAAAAAATATTTAATATCGTATGTATTTTAATTATATGATTCAAAAAGGTTTTCACATAGGTCATTTTCTCCTAATTTAAATATATCATGGTGAAATCTGCTGTCACATGAAATTTGGAACACCCTGTATACCGCGTGTCCGCGATAACTGGATACTCTATAACTCAGTTACCTACATAACTCCATGCTCTTTAGAATTCTGTCTGTGGGAGATTAATGATACAATAGTCTAGTTTTATGTCCTGCAAACCGAATTCAAAAATATGTATAGAGTACTAAGTAATATGGGAAATGTAAAGTGCACTCTGTTTTTGAGGGCACACATTATATTATATATAATATATATATATTGACTAAAATATATTATTTTTTTTTAAATATAAAACTGATAACTAGTGTTAACATAGATAAATACAATTTTGGTCTTCGAATGATCTGTTATAGAATAAATAAAAATAAAAAGCACTGACGGCTCATAAAAAAGTTTATTAAAAATAATGTACATGTTTGAAGTAGGTATACAAATACAAGTTTAGATCAAAAAGAGGAACTACAATTTGTCATTATTTTTGTAAAAATAAAGCACTAAATAAGACATGAAAAAAAGACATTTGATTAAGAGATCTATAACATAAGATTAATAGTTATTACATATTAAGTTAGTACGAAGTTTTATATAAAATTGTATAAACATAAAACTGTTGTACAGGCATGTGATGTTTTGATTGAAATTCATTACTAAAACTA
>NW_021765781.1:0-920 GCF_005508785.2 Acyrthosiphon pisum
GAGTCTCTGGTAAGTTGTCGGTTCCTCTCGGGCGTCTAGCCGCTATACCGGTGTAGTATCACCGGAGGTTGGGTATTACCAGAAATACTCGGTGTGGAGATAGCACACAGCCGGACCAGGCGAATTCAGGCGGCACTCGGCCTGTCTTCTTGGTACGGGACCTCGGTCCCGGTGCTCGTGGTCCTTAGACGACGCGCGGCCGGCGTACTGGGCCACCGTACGTCGGCCGTGAACCTCCGCGGCTCTCGACTAGCGCACAGCGCTAATGTGAGGTCCGCGGTTGTAGCCGCAAGGCACCAAACCCGGGAGTCTTCGTGATCTTATTGATGCGGCTTTACGTAGGATGGGAACCATCCCAGTTGGACCCGGAGCCAACGCAGAAAATTGGAGGATAAATGACACAGAAGTACTGGTCATCGCTCTTGGAGATAACGGCGACCCAACTTCCTTAGGAATGGCTTTGTGGGTACTATCCCACCTCACCTATCCGCTGGCATGGGTCTTTGAGGCTGTTTGATTGTTTGGTATAAGTGGACTGTATAAATGTTCTCTATAGGTTTTAACGAAATAAAATAACAACCGGTACTTAAGTTTGCCGTGATATGAATCGACGGACTACTATTAACAAATCAGTTACGTAAATGGTATGGGGGCACAAAAATAGTGCTGGCCAGCAAGTGGAAATTATAATAAATATCTAACACAAAATTAATACTAAAAATAATAAGATAAAACAAACATAGGAAAATATAAAATATGTATAAATAATTGTATATAAACCGTGATGGCGACTGCTGGTTATGGACGCTGAACGGGGTTGTTGAACAAGACGGTGAAGTGTTCCACGGGGTGACGGTGTCGGTAACGCACTACACAAAATTCTGGTACTCGGTGCCACGGTCAAAAATGGATCTACTATT
>NW_021765782.1:0-972 GCF_005508785.2 Acyrthosiphon pisum
GGCATTAGCAAAATACGGTTCGCATGTTCATTATTACAATCACGCTGATTTTTTGGCTAAAATTAAAAATAATAATTAGCTATCTTGGAAATTTAATAAATTTATTTTCTTAAAAAAAATGTTTAATAATTTTTGAATTTTTGAAAAAAAAATCAAATATTATGTTATTCAATCAGAATTTCTATACTTATTACTGTAAAAAAATTGCATTTAAATATATTAACTTTCCATGGAGATACTGAGGGTGATACGGGACTTCTGGGACACACTGTATAAATAATTAATTGTATCGATAAACTTACAGACCAAATGTTTGTAAAATGTATTTAACTTAAATTTTGATTTTTTTAATAAGAGGTATAAAACTTATTGGGTATTAAAGTAAAAAATATTATATTTTGAGTCTTACAATAAACAAAAGTACAAAATGTAGGAATTAAAAAAATTGTTTTAGTCAAATACAAATAAATTAATGTTGCGTTGTATATATAACTAAATTGACTAGACATCTATTTGGAATGAAGTCTCTTGTGTAAGTCTTCTAGGTGATCTTCGTTGATGAGATGATATTTTTGGGCGGCGTTCATATTCATTTCCTTCGTTTTGTCGCATTGGTCTAGAGTCTGAAAACCTAGCCGGAGGATTTAAACGCTCACTAAAACCCAAAACGTGTATTATATTCCATTTAAAATTGATGAAAAACTATTAAAACCTGTACCTAAAGTTAATTTCATCATTATGACTTGAAAACCCATTGTTATTCTTCAGTGACCTTTTTGTAAATATTTGGCTTTTTGATTTACGCTTCCGCAGAGAAGGAATTACAGAGGGTTTTCTAACTTCGGCTATCGAGGTCTCTGACGAAGAGCTGGTACCTTCATTGCTCACTTCTATAAAATAAACTTATTATAACTGTGTAGTATTTTTTGTACAATATTTAACTTCTATTTAAATAATATACCTCTACTCATT
>NW_021765783.1:0-863 GCF_005508785.2 Acyrthosiphon pisum
TCTTAATTATATTTACACAAGTTTTCTTACTTCTCTAGTAAAAGGTACATATTCTACAATACGATCATGAATTAATAAACAGTAAGCAGTCACACCTGTAAGCGATTCTGAAGCTTCAATTTGCAATTGAACATCCACTGCTGAGGCTGTAGCTGAATCGTTCTGTTTTGAAGTGTCGATAACTATAATTGGTGCGTTTGCTAGAAAAGTAGATGGACTCAATATCGGGTTACGAATACTTTTTTCATAGTACGATTCTTGAAACGATGTATACATATTATATAATAAAGTGAAATTATTTTTAGAAAAATCTAAATTCAAATTATCGTATGGATAAGCTATCGAGTTTAGAAATACTTTAACGTTTGTTAGATTACAATGGTCAAATATACTACAATCTTTCGCTAACAAATTTTTACGTCCTTTTTGTAAACCAATTATGATAAATCGTGGTTTTTCTAATTTTGAAGCAGTTTTTAAATTCCACACAACTTTTTTAGTGGTTCCGAGTTCAGGATATTCAAAAGTTTCAAAAGATCTAAAAGGAATAAACAAACTTTTTTCTTTTTCTATAAGTTTCAATAATTTCAACCTTTCTTCATCGTCAACAGTGATATGTGGAACCTTCCAGACTATTTTGTTTAAAACAATTTTGCCTTCAGAAGCAGTTACACCAGATTTTAAAGTTAAAGCATTTAAATCGTTATGACTTCGAGTTAATATTAATTCCAATCTAGAATTCACCAATATTCTTTTATAGTCTTCAAACAAACCTAACCAATATTTTAATGGAATACAAGCGGTAAATTCACCTTTATCATTTTCTGATTGCGTTGCGTTTCTAAAATTCCAGCCAGAATTTT
>NW_021765784.1:0-1504 GCF_005508785.2 Acyrthosiphon pisum
CATTTTCATATCTTAGATTTAAAAAGAAAAATTTTTATGAATTTCTAACTCGAAATAATTTGCAAATTTTCGTGATTTTTCCATATTTTGTCATTTTTTGAACTTTAAATGCTTATAAAAAAAAACTGTGACTAACGATTTTTAATATTTTTCATCTGCCTTGGAAACAATATACTAGGAGCCTTCTATTAAATTTTCAAGCTTTTTTATCCAACAAATAAAATTTTATTGATATTTTTAGAAAAAAAACTAAAAAAAAATGGAAAATGAAAATGTCCGTAAAGAGCTCAAAATAAATCAAAATATTTTCAAAATTTTACCGTGTATAGAAAATGCAAATATAAACAACCTGTGAAAATTTCATATATCTACGGTCATTTGTTTTAGAGTTACACCAAAAACCAAAATCGATTTTGTTAAAAATCGATTTTGCGTAAAAATTCCCGTTTTTCCTTAATTTTTCTTTTGTTTTTCACGTCGCTTTTGAAAACTACTGGGAAATTTTTACTTTTGACCCCCCAAAGTACCAACTAGATTCACTTTCCAATCATAAAAGTTACTGTTGAAGAAAATCGAAGCAGTTTTACTGTCTTAAAAGGTGATGACAGACACAAAAAAAAAAATTAAATTAAATTAAAAAAAAAACACACATCATTGTAAAATCAATACATTCATCGTTCCACTCAGAATCTAAAATTATAATATTAAAAATTAATGAAAAAGAAGAATGATCACTACGTTGGTCGTTGATAAATAATTTAAATTTAAAACTATAATGCTACAACGTTATAAAAAATTGTAAGCCAACTATGGAGCAATCTTATAAAAAGATTACGAAAGACGGAATAGAGTTCCGTACAGTTGTAGCCTGTAGGTAAAGCCGAAATAGCGTCATGACTTCTGGAGTGGCTTAGTCGAAAGTCGAGACGTTGAACGTGCGAACACTGCGAACGGTATTTACCTAATGGCTCAGCGGAGTAGCGGACCCGTTCATTTGGTCGCGATCGTTTCGCCGCCGGACTATTAGTGCGCCCTTTGATCAGACTGCATTACCATTACGCCAGTCAGGCCGCCAGAGTCGTAAATAATATTATTTACTTTATTATTAAAATTATAAATAGGTATGCACTATGCAGCCATGCAGGCTGTTATTTATGGATTGTTGATTAGGTACCTACCAAATACCCAGTCCCGCTCATCTACTTTCAGGCCATAGGGTTAAATAGTTAAATTGTAAACAATGGCGTATTTTCAATTTTTTTCTGGGGGTGGTCCAATAATTCCAACATAATATATTAATATAGATAGGTAGGTACTGATATAAAGAAATAGTTTTTAATAGATTATAAGAATAAAAAATAGTTGTTTTATTATATTTTACAATTTTAAAGTACAAAATCTAAGCGTCTTTTTTTTTAAAAAGTTCATCTAAATGTCTTTTGGTAAAAGAGATTCTTTTGTTTGATCTGATGGACACGCAACTGGTGCAATTATAAATGATTTC
>NW_021765784.1:1554-5294 GCF_005508785.2 Acyrthosiphon pisum
TATTCTATATAAGTAATTTTAAACAAAAGGTTATTAAAAAAATCATTGCATTCGACGATTTGCAAGACGATTCTATGCAATACATTATACGTATGCATTTTATATCAGAGACATTTATGAACCGATACACATCACAGAGACACAGGGTACAGATGGATTTTTAAAAAAAATAAATAACATGATTTTGTATATAAAAGTTCAGTATGTAATATAGGGTAAACGAATATTGAAGTATGCCTCGTAGCTCAGATAGTCGTATATCAGACTTGGGTAGTATTCCGAATACAGTATTCGGAATACTGTATTCGAATTACTTTTTAAGTATTCCGAATACTTTTTAAATACTTTTTTTTGAAAGTATTCAATACGGTATTTTGAATACTTTTTACAAGTATTCTGAGTACAGTATTCGGAATACTTTTTTAACATCCAATATTAATTTTAATATAATATTTTATAACTAATAGATTATAGATAGCCAGATAGGTGTGTTTTATCAAGATTATAATAATGTTCATTTATAAACACAGAATTGAAAAAGTAATATTTTTACTATTGAAATCTAAATTTACTAAAAAAAAGTATTCGAATACATATCCTGAATACTTTTTTTTTAAGTATTCGGAATATGTACTTGAAATACTTTTTAAAAGTATTTTACCCAAGTCTGCGTATATCAATAATTATTCTCAGTACACGTTGACAATTAATACTATTTCGATAGCAGTTTAATAATATGTTGTCAACTTCGTGTTAACACGTAAAAATAATGAAGGGTTTAAATTATAGAAATATGACATTATGACGACAGTCGTCCATATCACTCTGCTAATCTCTGGACAGAAAATAAATATTACGTAGGTAAACATGGTTCTAAATGAATACTAATTGTCGGCCAGTTGACTCCAAAAATTATATTATAACGGTATTCGGGTATTATAAATTATAATTTGTATAGTATTGATTGTTGACAATTTGGCATTTTAATATGCCTAATGTGTTGAATTGCTTATAAAAATTAATATTGATAATATTATTAAATTAATTTAAAGACATATTATGCATATGGGTTATGGAAATCAACACAATAACATTGAAAATAGTATATAGTTTATTTCCGGAAATGACATTGACCATTGTCGTATAGGTGACTTTATGCCATGTATATCAATGCATATTTAAAGTATAAATAAATCCAAAACAAAGTAAAAGCAATAGCCAATATTAATTTAATAATAATTTTAAAAAAAATAAGCTTTACCTAGGAAAAATTAGTCAAGCTGAATTTTTAAGTACTGAACGTGAACGTGAACGAGTTCATTTTTTTAGTGAACGTTCCGAACACTATACTTTTAGGTGAAATTAGAGTATTCTTGAATATTAATATTTTACACACTCATAACTCGCTTAAAAATTAAAATGCCGTAAAAAAGTCAACGAGAGAACACATAATATTATTATAATGTTCTTAGCAAAAAGTTTCATGAGAGGTCAATTTAATATTTTATTATGTGCTAATATCAAAACTAACAGCATCTTATAGAAATACATACATGTGTAAAACGAAGAAAACATTTGCGGGTAGGTACACGAAGTCCTCTTAACTAGGTATCTAAGTAAATTACACTTCCATTATTATTATTACAAAACCTAATGATTATTTGTATTGTTTTTTAAAGGTTTGTCTTGAATATTTTTAAAATTATAAATATAATTATTAATAATCAATATTTTCATGTTATTTATGCTGTCAAATACTAAAATTAGTTGCAAAAACATTAAAAATTAAAAATGTATAAATTATGGATAATTTATTATGTTCATAGTTTAAAATCAGTACTTAGTTCATGAATACAAATTGCGGGAAAAATATTCCCGATGGTTAAACACTTACTTTCGGCATTTTTATAACATCACCAAAAAGCGCGGTAATTTTATCATATAATATACCATCACATATTTATTTACATTTTAATTTATAGTTTTAGGTACAATTATTATTGTTATTATTATTATAACCGACGGCATGATAGTATACATTTTATACGATTACACAGGTTATATACGGTATACAATTTAAATCCCTTTATTAAAATATAGGCAAATTTGAAATTTTTTACAAAATGTAGACTTTGTTACTCAGCACTTTCCCGTTTGAAAATTGAAATTTATTAATATAAATACGGAGTAATAACTCAATGGTAATGAGAAATGAAGCAATGAATAACAATTGTTTAAACAATTTTTAATGATTTTAGTTTTTTTTGTACACATTTCACACTATTGTGTAAAATAATTTCATAAAGCGTGTATTGTACATAATTAAAAATAATACATTTTTAGGTACTATACAAATTAATTTCACTAACTGAACATATTCGTAATTACCGTAGACCGTAGTTGCCAGTTAATAAAATCATTACAGATTTCAACAGGTACCTGTGTTGACGTGTTGTCATTAAAAATATTAATATGTGGATAATATATAATAATATAATGGCCTCATGAGAAGGAGGTACCTACATCATTTTTCCGTATTTTTATCTTTCATGTCGTTTGAAACGAACTGCCGCCCACGGTTTAAAGTCGTAATACGGCAGGCTACTACGTAGTACGTAGAATAGGATGGCGGGTCGTATATGCTGGCCGATAAAATGCATTGTAATTTGTAAAGACCGCGTCATAACTTATAATAGTCTTTAAATTAATTTGTATTTATAAATAATTAAGTAATTTTAACAATATAGGTACGTTAGTTCATTCCATAAACATATGCTACACATTTAAATTTATTTATAGATAATCAACTTATTATCACGTTAAGTTGATTTTTTATAATTCAAATCACATAAATGTAAAATATATATTGTTATATTCTTTATACATTATAATGTTATATACTTATATTATATTATTATGTATTCTAAATACGTACATAGTACATACCTACATACTAAAAAATTCTGTTACACTATTTCTGGATTGGGGATCAAAATTGAAAATAGGTAACTATTCCACAGCCTTGTTTACCATATTTTTCAATATTATTTACGTTGCGAATTTATCGCAAAAATGGTATCCAATATGATATAATTTTACGCCACAGTGCCGCTGATTAAGTACCAAATGAAAAGATTGTTATTTAACTTACAACCTTTTTATTTTTATTTTTCGTGCAATCATGTGCCTTGTCGTGACGTTGAGTTGGAATCAAATAATTAAAATAATATATTTTACAAGTCACCAACTCGGAAATGACTGTTGATGGACATTTTAGTTTTCGCGACAACAGAGTTCTTGGTAATGTTGTATTTTAATCTGTACCTATTGTATAGGAAAACTTATTCAACAAAATTGATACACCTGTCACCTGCAGTAGCACCATTGCACCAATTATAATTATAAATAATATTATTTCATATTTGTGATAAATGATATAGTGGGTAGAATGCAGAATAAGTAATAACTTTACGTACCTATACCTATATATAAGTGATTAGTACGATATTTTCTAATTTGTTTAATTATAACATTTTATACTTTTGAAATATTCCTGTATATTTAAATTGTTTTATTATTAAAACAATGATCAATTTTAAATTATAATATTATATTTCATTATATTTTATTTTAAATTTTATTTTTTTAAGCATATGTATCAATTTATAACTCTCTATCTTCGTCACAAGCTTAGCTTACAGAAGATAGATAATTCAAATGTACAATTAATGTAAAACTGT
>NW_021765785.1:0-816 GCF_005508785.2 Acyrthosiphon pisum
CCCTCACACCACAAAAAAAAAATATTTATGTTTAATTTTAAAATGAAAATATAAATTTTCTTAACCACACATTTTATGTTCTTCTCATACAAAAAAAGACAGCCAAAAGACGACTCTTTCTCAATCATTAATACAGAAACTTCCCTTTTTTGATGCAGGGTTAAGACCAATTATACGCACAAAATATAAATTGTTATTTGTACGCAACAATCACTCATTTAAGTAAAAATAGCTGATTGAATATCTATATTAATCAATATAGATTTTTGTATTAGGGTCATTATGAAACGGCCTTATCCTAAATTTACAAAAAATTTCGGGCTAGAGCCCTACCTTTACATAGGGATCGGCGTCACTGAATATTAATATAAAATGTGGGGGATTCGGCCATGAACAAAATTAGTTATAGGTTATATTATTATAAGTGAAATATCACAATGAGTGTTAACTTGTAATTTAATTTTTCTCCAATTTTATATGCTAATTCTCCTTAATCTTATGTCTCTGTTTAGTAGCATTTCTATATCTGAACATTATATTATATCAAAACCAAATTAATCCTAAACAAAAATTAGATTGACTAATACTTAAAAACTAATTTTGTCGACTCTAAAAAAAAACCAATAATAGCTATTATATTATTAGTTTTATAATATGAAATGTTTTTAATTTTATAATTATTAAAGGACAATTATTATAGATTTTAATTTTTTTTTCTGAAATTCTCATTAGGGTTGAAGACCTCAGCCTAAACGTATATGACAAGTGTGATATTCATATTCTAACAATTTCAAATCATTAACTTGATTATTAATG
>NW_021765786.1:0-966 GCF_005508785.2 Acyrthosiphon pisum
TGAATAGGAAAACGTAAACAATGTGAATTTGCTTGATAGAGAGATAACTAGTTCAGACAGTCATAATGAATGCTGAGATAATCCAACATACATATACTGTATACGCATATACGCACAACCATGAGCACTCCCTTGAACAGTAATAGTGAGAGTGTCGTGAAGTTGACTGGCGTGGACCTTGTGCATGGGTCCTCTTCTGAAATGTACTGGTGACGAGTCTATTCTGTAGGGTCCTTATATGATGTGGCATTCGGTGTACGTGATGTTTTTTTCTTATTTTAGGCGGTGCGACAAAGGTGTCACTGGTAATTTATTGTTTTGTTTTGACCGAACATCTTGATTGGAAAATTATCGAGGGGTCTCGTAGAATATAATATATATGTGTATATTATATACGTAAAAATGCATTTATAGTTTTATAATATACGGTGTCATCTGGCGCCGCTGATAATTGATTATGTTGTTTTTCTCAAATATCTGAACGGAGAGGTGTTGAATATTGTTTATGTGTTGAACATGTGGCGTGTGTATGTAAGGAGTGCGTATATATATATACATATATTTATGCGTAAATCGTATGTATATATGTATTGAATAGCCCAACATTACATATGGACCGTCGCCACTACTTGTCTTGTGTTTTATTTTAAGTTTAAATATTATATATTACAATATTATCTATTTATTATCTATTTTTCGTGTAATCCAACTCAAGAGTAGAAATGGAATTAAAATTGTTATGAATTTTAACTTTTAACAGTTTGGGGTTTTGTGTGGTTTACTCAATTTTCATCATGATTTCGTATTTTACGTATTCATTCGTCTATCTTTTCGTTCCTATCTCTGATTTAAGCTGGTGACCCAAATCAACAAAAAAAAGCACATATGCATCATTTTTTTATATGATTACAGAATGTGTTTATTTAATGCTGTTTATTTAAAAAGAATAAATATGTTTCTGCTAAA
>NW_021765787.1:0-995 GCF_005508785.2 Acyrthosiphon pisum
TTATTCTTGGGTATACTTGAAACTTCTAAAGTATACTATTATATATCTATGATAGTATCACGGTTTGTTGTTGATGTATAACGCAAAATATCTATTTCTATATGTTCAGCGACAATGGCTAGTAAGCACAGTATTTTTTTCCCTTAGTTTGTTGTTTGTACCGACATCCTGTAACAACACCCGATGGCAAAATCGCGGCCACAGTCAATTTTTTTTTTCTATTCTCGGCAGTATAGACAATAGATGAGGTAGTAGTTAAATAAATTTGTAGACAGGTGAAATATTACTATGTGGTTTATTAAAATGTTCTTCAGTAAAATTGACTAAGTCCAAATAGGTAATGAAATTATTACACAAAGTGTCGTGAAGCAGTGGCGTCATTTGGGGGGGGGCAAGGTGGGCATTTGCCCCTGTCTGATTTTAAAAGCGGCCCGACGGGCCGTGCCCAGTTGTTGCCGTCTTACCATTACTATATTTTATTAGCACAAAAACATGCCTATTTTATACAATTTTCAGAAAATATTATACTATGTAAGTACTAAGCAATTATTGTCACAATGATACATTTTTACTAATTGAATAGTTGGAATATATTTATATTTAGACGCATGCGGGGACGTACACATTGTATGTATGGGTTTATGTATATTTGTTTGTGACTTTGTGTGAGTGTGTTTTGTGGAGGAAAATGAACATATTAATATTGTTATATGCACAACAATAATAATAATTAGTGTCATAATCTCGTATAGTTTAATTTCTAAAATCTAAAATTAATACAAATTCTAAAAACAACAACCGATTGGCACTCTTATTAATTATCATTGATCACGGACTTCAGTTAACTTGCGACAGTCGTGTATGATTCAACTATTTGTGTTAATATTTTAGTTGAGTATACCCTATTCTACCTAAATTAAAATTAATTTTTTTGTAATGCGTGTTTACATTAAACTTTTAATTTGAGCAAAATATGACTTAAAAAAAAATAAATG
>NW_021765788.1:0-1048 GCF_005508785.2 Acyrthosiphon pisum
ATTGTAGTATAAATAATTAAAGATTTTTAAAGTGCATAATATTGTATATAGTTAATAATTCGTGTTTAGTAGTTTTGTAATTTAGTAGTTGATGCGCATTGTAGTGTGAAGATATTATTGATATTAGAGTGGGGGTGTGGGGGCTTTGCCCCCATGGCCTATTTTGCAAAGAAACATTTAGTAACATTAAGTCTTTGAAACTACTGTTATATTATTACCTAATATTTGATTGCATTTAAAAACGCGATAAACCTATATTTTCTAATTT
Organism: Acyrthosiphon pisum; assembly: GCF_005508785.2. Classification (NCBI taxonomy): domain Eukaryota; kingdom Metazoa; phylum Arthropoda; class Insecta; order Hemiptera; family Aphididae; genus Acyrthosiphon; species Acyrthosiphon pisum. The sequence continues at coordinate 269 of NW_021765788.1, forward strand.
TTTTTATGTATTTCATTATTATGGAATAATTTTAACGCAAATACCAAGTGCCTCTTTAAATAGGTATACATATAATATCGTATGTTTGCATTCGCGTATTAAAACGTTTACCTATACGATATTTCCTAATTCGATGCTCAACATTATGGTGAATTATTAATTAACTATTATCAAATTTAAAAGTAAGAACATTATCTATATCTGTGCGTTTTTAGTTTTACGGTCTTGTGGAAGATAATTTTTAAAAGTATTCAAGTAGGTAGGTACCTACCTAATACAGTCATATACAGTTATAAAAATAATTATTTAAAAATCAATAAAATTTAGTATTATTGGATACAATTATACAGATATTTTTAAATATTTAAATACTTTAATATTTCTATTATATAAATAATAGTTAAAAATCTAATATAAAATTGTACGTTTGCAAGGCGGAGAAAACACCCATGTGTGGTGGCTTGTAGCCAGTAGGTCATGGTAATGTTCAATACGAGCTGATAATGATGGTATAACGTTTAGTAATAATTAATATCATCACTAGTTTTCCGTATTATTTCTTCAATATGAATCTATAATTTTAATCATTAGTTCATTTTGGCTTGTCTAAATAGTAAAGACAATATGTCTACACGTACACACACTACCTACGTAATAGTATATCACTGTTTTACAATAATTTACATTAAATCGCACTATAGGTAAGCCTTATACGATCAATGAGTTATTATATTAAAAGTTATGAGATATTATATTTTCCTGTTAGTACAATCATTATTT
>NW_021765789.1:0-1397 GCF_005508785.2 Acyrthosiphon pisum
GATTATGTTCTTAACTAAAAGTTTGATAATAGGTCATTTCACCCTATCGCCATCAAAACCAACAGCACACTATTGAGAATAGTGAACGACAATTTGCTATATCGTGCTTGTGTAAGACGGAGACAACACATACTGGTGTAGCGTCGTCTTAATGTGTTGGCTTTATTCGCATGTCACCGGTCAATACAATAATCATGCCAGATAAGCTTATCGATGAACTGAGCGTCCAAAAAAATAAAAAACAGGATTTTGTATTATAACTATTTTTTTTGTTTATAAACACGGGATTGTCGTTAGTATGAATTTATAATAAATGCTATTAGGTACTATAAAATTTGTGTTAATTCTTATTTCACCTTGATCCACACTAAACTCAACAAGTTAGAGGATTTTAAAAATGTATTTTATATTCGTATTTATTGAGTGTACATATTATTATATATTTCATCCCCCCCTATCTAAATTCCTAAATACGCCACTGATAAGCATTATCAAAAGTATATACTTGTTTAATTGTGGTCATAACTCTCATAAACAGTATTCTATCCATGGGCTAAATTTAGAAATTTGATCGACGTTTAGATATTTTAGCATATTGCTACGTCCCTACTTATTATCATCAATATTGTTATTTTTCTGTGATATACGGGCAGATAAATTGACGTAACCTGCAAGGTGGATTTAAACATTCAGTGAAATTTTCAAGTTTCTACAGTCATTCGTTTTTTAATTACAACAAAATAAGAAAATCGTCTCATGAGAAATCGAGCAAATATCAAATGTTGTAAAAATATGAATTTCAAACGCTCATAAAAATTTAATTTGACTTTCTTATAGAAATTTTTTTTTTGATAAAGGTAGATTATCCTATAAGAAAACCTGTTTCACATTTTAAAATCTTAGTTCTAAAAAGAAACATTTTTACGAATTATAAACTCAACATAATTAGGTAATTTTCGTGATTTTTCCATATTTTGTCAATTTTTGAACTTTAAATACTAATAAAAAAAAACTGTGACTAAGGGTTTTTTAATATTTTTCAAATGTCATTGTAACAATATAGTAGGAGCCTTGTATTACATTTTCAAGTATTTTTACTCAACAAATAAAGTTTTATTGACATTCATAGAAAAAAAAACTAATTAAATTGGAAACTGGAATTGTCCGTAAACAGCTCAAAACAAATCAAAATATTTTGAAAAATTTATCATGTATATAAAATGGAAATATAAACAACCAGTGAAAATGTCATGTATCTACAGTCATTCGTTTTAACGTTACACCAAAAACCAAAATCAATTTTCTCGAAACAGATTTTGCGTAAAAATTCCCGTTTTTCCTTAATTTTTCTTTTGTTTTCACGGCGCTTTTGAAAACTATTGGAAAAATTTACTTTT
>NW_021765790.1:0-1285 GCF_005508785.2 Acyrthosiphon pisum
CCGCGAGGCCATCCACATCAGTCGCCCGAGTGCGGACGGCACGCGCGGACGCGCGAGGGCGTACGCGCCCACCGGCCGGGCTCGGGTAACAATGCTCGTGAAGCGTCGGCTCCGCCCGGGCGCTTGGCCAGGGCGGGTTTCCGACGGGGCTCTCTTCACGCCCGCGGAATGGGATTTCGAAGACCGGTTCTTCCAGTACCCACAACGACTGTTTTCCCGTTAGCGTCGGTGATCGGGGCGGGGTTTTAACCTGCCGCGATCCGACCTTACTAGTAACGGTACGGTTTTTGTGACGGATGCCGTGTCCGTACCGATAATCGGATTTTGTGCTTATCGGGGGGTGTCTCCCAGTCAGACTTCCTCCTTGCACGTGTTCGCTCGCGGGTTGACTGGGCCCGCAAGCTCTCGGCCAGAGTTGGGCGAGGATAAGCCGGCGTGTGGTCGGAGTTCCGCGGTAAGGTTTTTGAGGTACCTTCCCGCGGTTACTTCGGCCCGACCCTTCCGAGGTAAGCAAGACACCAGTCAGCTGATCGAGTTTTGTACATAACGCATGTAGTATGTACGTTATTTTTTTTTTCAATGTTTGTGAAAAAAATGTTTTGTTTTTGTTATAAGTTATGCGTATTACGTATCTGTCAGTTATAAGCGTACAACATGATTCCATGAACATTGAACATTGTTCAAATATGACTGACCAGTTACCACCACCATATTATGTGTTGGACTTCAATATCACTGTTATTCATCCAGCAAGTAAATTATATTACCTACTCAAGTAATCCTAAAAAAAAACCTCACGGACAATTCGAGAAAACATGAAACCTTTTTGATGCATCGTATGCCAAGCCATTTTAATGAAAGCTGTTGAGTGTTTATACATTAATGTTTACCTAACGGTGATAATGTTTCATAATCACAATTTGCCTGAACTTGAAGAGGATGTTTTTCAAAAAAATTCATGAAAATTATAAAAAATACCAACTACCTAGATGATGAAGTGTTATGATAAAATAGTTTGGTAATTATTAAACAAAGAGTGATTACAAACATAGTAGGTATACTAATGTCAAAAAAAAATTACCTTCAAAATGTAAGTAGGTATAAATTAATTTATTAATAATATTAAATAATCTAATACAATATACATAATATTATTAATAATAATTAAATTGTATTTTAATGTCATAGGTAGTTTCATAAAATATGGTCCAATTAATTGATTATTAAGTACTGTACATACATTGGGGGCTATTGATTTGGTCCATTACACTAAGTCCATTCAGTA
>NW_021765791.1:0-927 GCF_005508785.2 Acyrthosiphon pisum
CAATACATAAATGATAGGTAAATAAATATTACACAAAACTAAATTGTATTACAACAGAATTTATTACTTTATCACTTAATACTATCAATAACAAAATAAAACATCACCAAATAACAATAACATTAGTTCATTTTATAACTAAAGTTAAATACTTATATTCTATTATTTATTTAAACGATTGTAGAAATTATATTGATATAGTTAACAGTTGAGGCGAGTATACATTGAAATAATGAAGTTGAATTATAATATTACAAACAAAATCTTTTATTTTTTACAATAAACATTTATGTATGAAATTTAAAAATTAAATTTATCTGTTAATTAATTGGATAACAAAAAAATTAATAAATATAAAAAACATTAATAATTATTCAGAATAACTACTATTTATTTCACTATCACTAGTTTCTATTACTTTCAGTTCTGAGCTTTCAATGTTAAGTAAATGAATGGCTTCTGGATGTAATTTAGTATGTGATTTGTTAGGTTGTGTTCTTAAACTTGTAATTAATGGATCAGATGACACTAATAAGAAATTAAAAACATCTCTATTTGTATGAATATACGTGATGATTTTCGAGAATGATGTTCTCTAAATCGATTATAATTTTTTATTACTTGCCTCTTGGGCCTCTTCCGACAACTGCCCAATCGGTACAAGGGCATTTTTTATAATTAATGAGCCATGAATTAAAATGTTGTGTACACTTGGTGGCATTCTGTACCAGTTATAATGTTTGACATAAAGTTCTGCAGTCTCTATTGCATAGTTTTCGAATTTGGCAGAATTTATTTCATAACCACAAGAATAACTGTTAAATAGTGGAGAATCGGTTTAATAAATTTAAATTGATTCCAGTGATTTCAGCAACTTTTTCTGTGTTCCTAAAAACCGTCTAGCGACATTTCCTGTATTAGACGTAC
>NW_021765792.1:0-723 GCF_005508785.2 Acyrthosiphon pisum
ATAAAAAATATTGATTTTTTTGGTAATTCTCTAAATACTTTTATGTCAAATGTTCTAAGAAATACATAACAAATTAGGTACTAGAAATAAAATTAATATCTCGTTTTTATTTCATTGTATTTCTTATTATAGAAATTTAAATATTTAAATAATTATTGTATGATATTAATACCTATTTGCTTTTTAATTTTTAAGTTATTTTAGATTCTGAGTGGAACGATGAATGTATTGATTTTACAATGATGTGTGTTTTTTTTTTTATTTTTTTTTTTATTTTTTTATTTTTTTTTTTATTTTTTTTTGTGTCTGTCATCACGTTTTAGGACAGTAAAAGTGCTTGGATTTTCTTCAACAGTACCTTTTCTGATAGGAAAGTGAATCTAGTTGGTACTTTGGGGGGTCAAAAGTAAATTTTTTCCAATAGTTTTCAAACGCGCCGTGAAAAACAAAAGAAAAATTAAGGAAAAACGGGAATTTTTACGCAAAATCTGTTTTCGAGAAAATCGATTTTGGTTTTTGGTGTAACTTTAAAACAAATGACCGTAGATATATGAAATTTTGACTGAATGTTTATCTTAGCATTTTCTATACACCATAACATTTTCAAAATATTTTGATTTATTTTGAGCTCTTTACGGACATTTTCATTTTCCATTTTTTTTTAGTTTTTTTTCTAAAAATATCAATAAAATTTTATTTGTTGGATAAAAAAGCTTGAAATTT
>NW_021765793.1:0-1401 GCF_005508785.2 Acyrthosiphon pisum
CATAATAATATAATGTCTGGGTATTTATTATTGTTTCCTTTTGGTTTCAGAGAATGTACAGTTTAATATGTGATATCGCCGGCGAGGCCATATGTATGCCCTCGGCCGGCTTTTAGATTACGCCATAAGGCAAAGTAAGTTTAGTCATAAATACTTATTTAATAAATTTAATTTTAATCATAATATGAAAACGAGAGGCATTCAGAGGAAATAGTTTAATAATAATAAGCATAGTTTATTATTGAATGTTGTGTATTCATAATATTATAAATAATCATTTGTAATTTATATTATCCTATATAGATCAAAACTCGATCGGCCGCAGACGAGTGGCGAGGAAAGCGAGGGTCGATGACGGTGACGTATGTAAAAATGTTAAACGTTTTATAATTCATTTTTATTTAAATGCATATTACGGAGGCGTAGAAGGGCCAACTTATAATCACAATAAAAAAATTATATCTCGTTCATACAACATAACTTCTCGTAAGCACCAGATAATTTCTCGTTCGTACCACAAGCTATGTTGTTATAACAATATAATTTTCTTGTTGGTACTAGATAATTTATCGTTTGTACGACAAAAAATATTGTTATAACGATATAATTTTCTCGTAGACACTAGATAATTTCTCGTTTTCACGACAAAACGTTAGCTTAGTATAGTGGTATTGATGACCGGCACACCATGCACAATATTAGTAGAGGTAAAACTTCTTGTTCTAGGGTTAGGGGGGGTGCTTAAATAAAACCCCCATCAACACCCGCCCCCCCTACCATTAGCGCCTATACTTTTAGGGCCCACGAAATGAATCCCTGTGTACTTATAAAGAGTTTAATAAAAAATGAAAATTGTGTATTTTTGCGGTTACATTTTATGTAGAATCAAAATATAATTGGTGTATCGATCATTTGGGTTATGTGTAATATTTATTATAATATACTATTTATGTATAAATGTGACCAAGGGTGGCTTACTGGCTTGTATTTTTAAAATAGTGATTTTGGCTTGCAGCAATCGTACACTCCAACAGTCGATTCGTTCAATACCTCATAGGCGCAAATAGGGGGGGAGGGCTTTAGGGGCTAAGCCCCCTCAAAAATGTCCATAGCCCCCCCAAACATTTCCTAAATTTTGTTTTAAGCTTATTCAATGTTATCAAAGTAAGGCCCTATTAGCCTTATTAGCCCCCCAAATCTCAAATGTTATTTCCGCCTATGCAATACCTTCAATACTTTGGTTAAATACATTATGTATAAAAGTATGAACGGCCTAGATAAGCAACAATTCAATTCAAATAGGATGTTAAAAAAGACCACTATGCTGCTAACCTCTTCTCTCCATATTTTCATATTAGTATTATTATTTATTTTTAAATAATTATCAAGTTTCAACTAGTA
>NW_021765794.1:0-828 GCF_005508785.2 Acyrthosiphon pisum
TTAAGGAGAAACGGGAATTTTTACGCAAAATCGATTTTTCACAAAATTGAATTTGGTTTTTGGTGTAACTTTAAAAAAAATGACCGTAGATACATGAAATTTTGACTGAATGTTTATCTTAGCATTTTCTATACACCATAACATTTTCAATATATTTTGATTTATTTTGAGCTCTTTACGGACATTTTCATTTTCCATTTTTTTTTAGTTTTTTTTCTAAAAATATCAATAAAATGTTATTTGTTGGATAAAAAAGCTTGAAAATTTAATAGAAGGCTCCTAGTATATTGTTTCAAAGGCAGATGAAAAATATTAAAAATCGTTAGTCACAGTTTTTTTTTATAAGCATTTAAAGTTCAAAAAATGACAAAATATGGAAAAATCACGAAAATTTGCAAATTATTTCGAGTTAGAAATTCATAAAAATTTTTCTTTTTAAATCTAAGATATGAAAATGTAATACAAGATTCCTTATAAGATTATCTACCTTTATCAAACAAAAAATATCTATGAGAAAGTCAAATTAAATTTTTATGATCGTTTGAAATTCAAATTTTTACAACATTGGATATTCACTCGATTTCTCATGTAGCGATTTCCTTATTTTGTTCTAATTCAAAAACGAATAACTGCAGATACATGAAAATTTTACTGAATGTTTATATTAGCATTTCCTATACACCATACAATTTTGAAAATATTTTGACTCTTTTTGAGCTATTTACGGACATTTTCAGTTTTAAATTTTTTTTAGTTTTTTTTTTCTATAATATCATAAGTTTTATCTGTTGGGCCAAAAAGTGTATAAATTTAATACAAAGCTCCTGA
>NW_021765795.1:0-1216 GCF_005508785.2 Acyrthosiphon pisum
CGTGTGCCGCGTCGTATTATAGCGCGCGTTTACACACACACACACTCACTGTACGCTCGTATTTATTCTCCGCACCGTAATGTATATTCACTAACACACACTCACCGCTATACCGCGTATGTATTTCTACACAGTTTTATAAACTATTGCAACCTTGGCGCGTCGCCGCGATCTTTTTACGAGTAAAAACGCGTTCGAATATTATTAAACTATTACTGGGTAGCTAAGCCAGCAATCTTATAACAATATTCAACTACCTATTTATTTATTATTTAATTCTTTACTTTTAACGACTTTAATTTATCACACACAAATATTATTTTTATTATATCTTATAATTATACTTATTCTAGGCTAGCCTTACAATTACTTTTTTTTTTCAAATTTGACGTCAACTATTTTCACTCAAAACAAAATCTATTTTCATCAATATATCAACTTATTTCTCTTTCAACAATTATTTATTATCAACCAATTTATTCTCTTCCAACAATTATTTATCATTCAATTTAATTTTAGATTCTGAGTGGAACGATGAATGTATTGATTTTACAATGATGTGTGTTTTTTTATTTTTTTTTTTATTTTTTTTTTTATTTTTTTTGTGTCTGTGTACACGATAAGTAGTCGAAATAATGCTACGATTTTCAACTTCAGTATCTTGTTCGATCAGAAAGTGAATATCGTTGGTGCATTGGGGAGGTCAAAATTTAAATTTCCCAGTGGTTTACAAAAGCGCCGGGAAAAACAAAAGAAAAATTAAGGAAAAACGGGAATTTTTACGCAAAATCTGTTTTCGAGAAAATTGAATTTGGTTTTTGGTGTAACTTTAAAAAAAATTACCGTAGATACATGAAATTTTGGCTGAATGTTTATCTTAGCATCTTCTATACACCATAACATTTTCAAAATATTTTGATTTATTTTGAGCTCTTTACGGACATTTTTATTTTCCATTTTTTTTTAGTTTTTTTTCTAAAAATATCAATAAAATTTTATTTGTTGGATAAAAAAGCTTGAAAATTTAATAGAAGGCTCCTAGTATATTGTTTCAAAGACAGATGAAAAATATTAAAAATCGTTAGTCACAGTTTTTTTTTTTAAGCATTTAAAGTTCAAAAAATGACAAAATATGGAAAAATCACGAAAATTTGCAAATTATTTCGAGTTATAAATTCATAAAAATTTTTCTTTTTAAATCTAAGATTTTAAAATG
>NW_021765795.1:3709-4959 GCF_005508785.2 Acyrthosiphon pisum
AGAGTGACGTGAAGGTGCTTGTTGTGCTCTGGAGTAGACACGTCTGAATACAGGCTGTTTCAGGCTCCCTTTTATATTCGGGTCCCTGCTCCCCCTGCTTATCGATACGCTATCTCTTCTCTAACGGATGTGGTCCGTGTGACCATCGACTCAGCCCACGCATTTACAATATTCCTATCTAATCTGAGTATTCGCCATAATGTGCTGACAGCTAATTCATTTTCTGTGTTGTTGTGCAGAAAGCCTTCAATTCTGCGAATTGCTAAATATTTATCAGTTATTACATCCTGGTCTATATGTCGCGTACATATACATGTACCCGTATATCTACTCGTGACTTTGGCAATTCCCATATCCTGTCAACTGATTCGCGATTTGCGTTTTTAGAAAATATAATATGGCTCGCAATTACCCACCCGGTTATTTTGACTACATGATTAACCTTCTATTGTATTCGTATATGGCAACTTTTGACTATTGCCAAAATCGTTTAAGGAGGTCGTTTACCTAATCGCTTATGCCGAATTTAACTATTCATATATAATGATATTTATGTGTTGTGAGGAAACGGTTACTATCCGTTACAGCCCTAACGACGAGAATATTACAGTACCAATTAGATCCAATTTGCTTCCAAAAACATACATCGGGCATCGAAGTTTATGATCAGAGCATTTTGTCAACCAGAAAAGTTGAGTAGTTACAAACATTTTAAAATACCTCCAATAAACGTCTGAAATTATTAAACTGGACAAAATAAAAATAAAATTGTAAGTAATTTTCAAGCCCCTCCATTGAAAAATCCTGCGTACGCCACTGCTATATAGCTATCAGCGTTTTAAATGCATCTAGTAATTATTATTTATTGTAGTACCTTAAGAGGGCGCATTAGTGATCAAAATATGGCATAAAAACATGGTTTCGTAATTCAAGTAATACGGTTTATTAAGCGGCTCGTGAAGTGGCTTATGAAGCGGTTCGCAGTAAAAATACCTATTATACAATTTATAGAAGATGATTTTTTTAGTGAACGTATTTTTGTACTGGGGCGCAAAATGTCTAAATGCAACACTGCCTATTTGTGTATATAAGTCCTTACAATGTTTATAAGTTGAGTCCGACTAGAGCCCGACTCGCACTTGTTTTTCCTTAATTTTATATTGCTTTTACCTCATCTACGCGAGTGACCGATGCCAAAAATTAATATAGAAAAAAATATACTAATTCTATTATTACTATTATAATCTGCA
>NW_021765796.1:0-774 GCF_005508785.2 Acyrthosiphon pisum
TACACATAATATATAATGATTCCAAATTGGAATTTAAATAAGCCATAGTGAAATCTACTTTCACTTACAATTTGGAAGATCCTCTATGTTAAAATGATATTCATACCGATATTTCCAATTGCATTTCAAAATACCAATATTTTAGTAACAGTGAAAAATAAATTAACGCTTCTCATATCGGATTAAAATATGACTACAAAATAAATTAAGTAAGTATACATTTAAATTGTAATATTATTTAATTATTATATTGACAAACAAATTTTGTAGGTAATCAAGTTAATTGCAAAGGAGTGGAAAAAAATCTATTTGGACTAACTGCACAATACCAATGATATTTATTGAAAACTAAAAATTGTACTAGTGTTAATGTTTTGTAATTTGCATGATATTTTATAATTAATTTAAATGAGGTGACAACATCAATCATTACAACTTAAAAGATAAATGTATATTGTTGTGTTTAATACATATGCCTACAAAACATGTGTAAATTGTGTAAATCAAATAAAGATTAAAAAAAAAAATAGTAAGTAGGTATGTGATTAATTATACATATTATATAAATTACTACTAATTATTTGCTAAATATAAAGTATTAAAAAAAAAATTTTTACATAAAATTATTAATAGTAAATTAGTAAAACTATTAAATTCTTTCAATGATTGGTGTTGTTATTGGAAGGTCATAAAAATCCGGAAAATGTATAGGTGGAAAGTACAAATTCCGGAACGTATATGTCCGGAATGTAAAATCCTAAAACCGTATTTTCC
>NW_021765797.1:0-711 GCF_005508785.2 Acyrthosiphon pisum
CCGACCTCGGACGTCGAAAACGCGATATTCGCGAAAAAAATCGAACCTCCCGACGCACGTATTTATGCCCGTATATAGCGATACCTACTCGTCGGCGGGACGTCCGCTTTCCGCGACCCCGCTCCGCCACGGGACTCCCCCCGGAGAAAGCGCGGCTGCGCGCCGCCTATAAATTTAGCGGGGAACGCGAATAAGTCGTCGACGGGGAGAGCAGACGCGTCGAAATGGGCTAAAACTCGACTTTTCCGAAAAATAATCGATCGACACGCGCGACGGCGGCGCTCGGTTTGCACGCGCTCTCGGACGCGGCGGGTCCGCCAGGAAAAAAGTGCGGCCGCGCGCGGCCCTTAAATCTATCGGAGAAGGCGAATAAGGTCCGAACGGGGCCCCCCGAGGCCCCCCGCGGGGGTAAAACTCGAAATCTGTAAAATTTTTGAAAAAAATCGCCAAAAGTGATAAGAAAGAGTGATAACGCCGCCGGGGACCCGTTTTCCCTCCAATATCCCCTATGCAGTTCGGAATTACGACACTGGCTGCGCCCTCGGGTTCACGTTTTATAGTATAAGACTAGCTCTCCGAGCGTCGTTGTCAAATTTATACCTATTTTATTCATAAATCATAATTATTAATTAAAACTTTAAATATTATTTTTTTTCGCTCATCTAAGGAGGTACATTTTTTGGTCATTTTTTTTGAGTTTTTTGAGTTTTT
>NW_021765798.1:0-1262 GCF_005508785.2 Acyrthosiphon pisum
TCTGGCAACACTGCGGTTCCATTCGCGTAGGCTACCCAACATCGGTCGTCACGTGCGTAGAGGCGACCGTCGGGCGGTGTGGGGGGGGACCCATTAAACGAGTAATTATTTTTGACGAAGCATAACTTAGCCGTTATTCGACTTAGAGACCCCGGACCAATGGGCATCTCAATTTCTTAGGCCCCAGATGAATTTTCAACATTAGGGAACCAAAGCCCCCACCCCCCCACATTTTGAGTTGAGTGTAACTCGGCCGGAATTCAAGTTAAAGACCTCGGACCAAGGGGGAACCCATTCTTATTATGAAGACTACCGTTTTCCGCTTAAGGGAACGGGGGCACCTCCTCCCCCCCTTTTGGATTTCGCTTTTTTGATGGATTTTGGTCCGGGAGAGTACTAACACCCACCTCGCCAAGGGGAAACTCTGGGTTTTGAGTTTTTGATAGGATTTATTGGTTTATTTTTTGATTTATTTATTTATTTATTTATTTAATTTATTGTTTTTATTGATAAGGAAAGTGATAAGACTTTTATTTTCAAAATAATTTTCAGCTTCTCGCGCGCATCAGCTGTTTAGTAGCCTACGCGGGTATGTGACTTGTTTAAATGAAATTATTATTTTATTAATAATGGATTGTGAAAGTGATCTATCAAATGTTGAAAATAGTGAATTAACTTCTAAGATAGAAGTTATAACTAATTCTCGCGCTAACTATTATAAAGAATACCGACAAAAACAAAAATTGAAAAGAAAAAAAACTATGTGTTCCATTGGAAGCCACATTAATGGAGAAAAGTTCAATGGCGTAAGTAATTAATTCATTCATTTATTTCTTTTTCACTCATTAATTTAGTAAGGCAATATTATGAGGTGATCTATCCACTACTATCCTGTCATTATGCCTGTCAAACTAAAAGGTATCTATATAAAAGTACATATTATAATATATATACAGAGTGTCCCACGAAGTTCTGACAAATACATATAGAGCTAATTATAACAGAATGTTATTGAATTCAAATTAGTAAATGGCCAAAAGAGATAATGTTGGTACAAATTAAAATATTGATTAGAATACAAGTTATTTCATTTGTCAGAGCTCCGTGGGACACCCTGTATATATATTAAATACTTACATGTTTTATTTATTAAAGTAGAAAATATTTTACACCAACGGTTAGGTAAATGCATAGATTTTGTAATATTTGTATTAATTCAGTAAAATCTATTTTTTGGTAACACTAATCAATGATTATTATTG
>NW_021765799.1:0-7850 GCF_005508785.2 Acyrthosiphon pisum
ATTAATTTTAATTTTTAACTTTTAAGTGCATTTCTATATTGCACGTTACTATTATAACTTAAAACTTAAAAGTGGTAATTTATAAGAATATAATATAAAAGAATATATTATCAAAAACATTATTTGGAAACAATAGGAAAATAACGTTTTTAAAAACGTTAATCAAAAACAGTATGAAAAAATAATGTTTTTAAAACGTTAATCAAAAACATTATAGAAAAATAACGTTTTTAAAAACGTTAATCAAAAACGTTTTCCATCCCTGATTTTTTGGTAACAGAATTAACTATTTACGTGGAATCTTGTTTTAAATATTGCAACAATATATCAGGATCGTTGTATTAAATGTTTACACATTTTGGTCGAACAGATAAAACTTTATTGATATTTATAGAATATATAAAACTAAAAAAATTGAAAACTAACAATATCCGTTGTTATGGACGTCTCCATAACCGAGTTTGTTCGTTAGTAAATAAATACGAGGTGTTTGAGTTATCACTAATACTTTATTAATATAATCAATTTTAAAAGAAATTTAGTTGTACAGAATAATTATTAGACTTAAGAAAACAACAGAGGCTCTGCTCGATGGTCTGCCAGGACTACACTGAATATTACACAGACAGCGAGATACGGTAGGGGCTCGCTCGGGCTCAAAACTGTCCACACAGCGAATTCCTTAAGACCGTGTGACACATTAATAAACGTCTGTTCACACATTAATATGCTTACACACTATACTATATTATACTATTACTATATCTCATACTGCGTATAGCATACAGACAGGGGTTCACAACACCCCCGGACTACATGAAGCATGGGGGTCTAATGACCACCATGTTTCACCTCATCCGTGAGTTCCGATGCTCTGAAACTTTTAGAAGTTGTAGGGGAGTGTATGGGTTGCACACACTCTGCTACTTCCGGTCTGTAGAGTCGGGGTAGATTACACTTATATTTAATCAACATGTACAGACTTACAACTATTATTAAGATGATTATAATATAAACTATAATAAAATGATGGTCCGGATTTACAAATCGTTGTACATTTTAGATAATTCTTTCAGTTTTTTAGCATCTTCAGCTAACTGATTAAAATTTTTAAAATATTTATTTGTATCTATTTGCTCGGGTTCACGGGTGTTAATTATTTCTGGCATTTTTAGTATTGCGTGCAGGTTCGGATTTTCTGGGGTTCACAACACATGTCATGTAACTCGTAAAGAAACAATTGATTCTAGACTTTTACATGATTTCATGCTAGACTGTATCACCACTGTTGAGTCAAGTGGTCTTCGAGTCGTTGCACTTTCATCAGATTTAGATGGCAGAAATAGGAGTTTATGGACTTCATTAAACATTCATGCTTCAAAAAATGGAGTTCGTAGTAACTGTTTTTCCTATAATGGTCATGATATATTTGCCATTCCTGACCCTTGTCATTTGTTAAAAAACTTGAAAGCTGCAATGTTCAGGCAAAAAATGTATTTACCTGAAGCGTTTGTCGAACACGAGCAACTTCCTACTACTATTGTAGATGGGTCATATGTCAAAACTTTATGGCATTATGAAATATTTCATGGATTTGAAAAACGCTTTTTACATCATCTCCGAAGAGAAGACATTGAGCCCACTAATTTTGAAAAAATGAATGTTGGTGCTGCTGTACGGTTCTTTTCTCCCAAAACTTCCAGTGCATTAAAAACTGGAGTAGAAATGGGAATTTTACCACGCGAGGCATTAACAACTGCTCACTTTATTATGGTTATTCATAATTGGTTTTCTCTTTTATCATCAAAAGTTAGGAAAACTTCAATTACTTCACGAAATTGTGATGCAAAATATATATTTTTACATTCAATAATTGATCTTTTTCAAAATACTGTATTTCAAGATGGTTGGAAACCATTAAACTATGGTTTTGTTCTTGCCACTTTAACATTTTGTGATGTTGCTGAATTTTTATTCAAAAACGGTTTTGATTTTGTATTAGGCTTAGTCAAGATGCTACTGAAAATATTTTCTCCCAAATTCGCCGTAAGGAAGGGTCAATACCCACTGCACTAAAAGCATTGCGAGCAATTAGATTAATTTCTGTATCACAGTTTGTGTCTGAAGTTAAAAAAAGCAGTTGTATGAGTGACTCTGACCAATTTTTATTACGTTTCTGTAAAGAGAAAAGAAAGTCTACATTAGAAACGAAGTCTCTTATTGTTGTACCCAACAATGTCTCAATATCTGAAGTTTCTGAAGTTAAAATTCAATATTTTTCTCTTGAAGATTTCAGTCAGATAATGTCACATCATGATATAAACTATCTATTATATTGCTGGAAGCACAACAAACGCTGTCACAAAACACATTTGTACAACATGCATTAAATTCCTTTCCAATAAAAATTTACCAGAAACTGAGTTTATTAGAAAAGCAAAGCTCTACATAAATGGCGCAAACCGAGGTGGCCTGAAAGAACCTTGTTTAGAAATACTTTCTTTAGTCTGTCATTGCGAATATTATTTTAAAGCAATTTTATTTATTTTCAAATTTTGTTTCCTGATTGCTGTAATGTAAAACAAAAAATTGTTAAGCATTTTTTTACTGTTCGTTCTTACTGTTTAAAGAATTATTCTGAAAACATCAATAAACGTAAAATTGCTTATGGAACTGCGACTGCCAAACGAAGAAAGTGTTAAGAGGACGCTACCCATACATTGGTTGTCTCCGTCTTACACACGCACAACATAGAAAATTGTCGTTCACTAGTTTCAATAGTGTGCTGTTAGTTTTGATACTAGTGTGAATTAACATATTATAAAACTTTTAGGTAAGAACATTATCTGTGCTTAAGCGTTGCCGATTTTTCAAAATTTTAATTTTCAAGCAAGATATGGGTATTTTTAAAATACTTCGTGCTCATAACTCGCATGAAAATTAAAACATCGAATAAAGCCAATGCTTAAGTAAAGATAATGCTATTATCTAAAATATTGATTATAGGTCTAATATCAAAACTAACAGTACACTATTGAAACTAGCGAACGAACATTTGCTATGTCGTATGTGTGTAAGACGGACAACAAATACATGGATACTCTTAAATTGTTTTGAAACATTTAAAGACTGATGTTCAAACCATTCTTTGTTTTATTATTACTACTTTATTTTTTTGTTTTGTTATAAAATTATGTTTTGACTGAGTTACTTTTTTATAAATACACACAAAACATTTCAACACTGTTGTCAAAATCTGTTATTTGTTTTGTTAATACTATTTTATGTTGTATTGTTATAAAATTATATTTGGATTGTGTTACTTTTTAATAAATACATTTACATTTAACTTTTCAACACTGAAGACTATAGTTTGTTTTGTTATTACTGTTGTCGATTGTTTTTGTCATAAAATTTTGTTTACTTTTTGATAAATGTGTTTAAAATTAAAAATTGATTAATTGATGTTTAAAATATTTTACTTAGAATAAGTTGTGTAAGTATGCAAGCAAGGAGGTACACACAACACCGGTATTTTTTTAATATAATATGTATTGATGAATAAAAATTAATAAAGTTTAAAAAATATTTTTATGTATATTGCATAATAATATGTAATATACATAAAAAGTATATAATACTTATATATTTTTTTAAATATCCTCATTGATAATTTCTGTTCATGCCACTGTCGTGCAAGTATGTTAAATTATTTAATGAATTTAAATACCACAAAAGTGGTAAATATAAAAACTAAAATATAATGTTTTGTACATATTGAATAATATTAAATGTATTTTAAAATAAAAAAAAGTCATTAATACATAATTTGACAGAATATAAAATAATAATTAGGTACCTATATTTATTTATTTATTATAAATTCACAGGACAAGCCCTTTGTATACATTATACAAATACAGTACAATTTTTCGCTTAACACGTTCGCTGCGTACAACGCCAATTGGCGTCAGTAGCGTCACTCTTCGTGTGCGGTCGACGCCAATTGGCGTCATCTGATATACCGATTATTATGTGCTTATATTCCGGTCAGCGTTAGAACCTGTGCACTAATTTTTTGTCAGCGTTATCTACAAACATTTTTTAACATAATTTTGAAAACCGTTTCTAAAAATAACCATTTGTTTGGTATTTACGTACTATTCAATAATATTCCCTATTACCTACTTTTATCATGTTATTCAGGCACACCCAGCTGATGACGACCCGTAATCGTCATAGCACAATTATGTTTGTATGTTATAGACATATTATTTTTAGTATCGATCGTGATATTGATCGTGTGCATTCAGTAAATTCATATTTAGTTTATTTCTCGTTGGTTATTCAGCCAATATGGACACACGTCCAATAAAGTGAGTAGTATTATCTTTATTATTATACGATAGCTAGGTAACTACGTTTGTTATAAATCGATTTGACGTATATAAATTTAATTTTTCATTGTTTTTTTTATGCTGTTATTTTACTGCAATAAATATGAATAATTCTGATAATGCTGGTTCGTTTCGACCCAATAGACTTTGTACAAATATTGATCTCCGTTCTACTCAAAATGAAATTGAAAGACTTCTTTTTGAATCTGATGACGAAAATTTTGATTATTCTGATTCTGGCAGCGATTATTTGGGTGCAAGTGATTCCGATTCTTCGTCGACTTCGGATATAGGAAATGAAATGTCTACTGAACCAAATTTCGAATTTCCCAATACAATAACAACTAATAACACTTGGACAACAAACGAAATTGATCTTTTTAATGTCATATTTACAATATATTAAACAAATATCTATTCTATGTTTGAGTCATCTATATCTAGAATAAATCGTTGACGTTTCAACTTGGCCAAAAGTTTTACTTTGGTAACTACCTGTGATACGTTAATCCTACTTTTGTCTGTAACTGTAGGGAACACAAATATAGTAGACCCAGAGACAGAATTTTTTTTTCTCAAAAAATTTACGTTCAACAGAGGATAATCCACGCTAATAACTTGACCTATATATTTACGGTAACTTTTACCTGTATCATATCTAACTAAAATAAAATCATCAATTTCAAAATCGGTAGAACTCTCTGGCTGAATCGTTATAGTACTACTAGTTGACGGTTGATTTTCATCATTAGCCAGTACGTTTTCATCGAATTCGGGATCATCTATATCTTCCTCATTATCCTCAGCATCTTCAGTTGTAATTCCAAAATCCTCAACTCCGACACTTTTTCCTGGCTCAACTGCAACTTTCTTTCCTCTTGGCTTCTTTCCTACGATTTTATCTTCCAAACGAACATCCTGTAGAATGTCAACAAATGCTTGTGACCACGAACTATTTCTAACCTGTTCTTCATGTTCTTCGTCTTCAGGTCTAGATTTTACACGTGATAACACACGGTCTTTATTAAAAGGAACTATTCCAGCTGCCATAAAACCAGCTTTGACATTCGATTCGAGTGATTCGACCGTGTTTAATGCTTTTTTCAGCATTTCTGGAAATAAACATTTAGGCAACACACCTCTGTTTTTTTTTTTCCATTCGTCCAATACTTTTCGCCATGCTCCCTTTAAAGGACGAAAAAACGCAAGATCTAATGGCTGACAAAGGTGGGTTGCATTTGGTGGTAGTAACACAAATCTAATATTATGAGTTTCACATAATTTAATAACCTCCAAAGAAAGGTGACTCGCCAAATTATCTCCTATTATGACTTTAGGACCATTTAAATTTTTAATAAATGGTATAAACGAAAGAGAAAACCAGTCCTCGAAAATACTCATATCAAACCAACCACTTAAGTTACGATTAAATCTGGCTCCTTTGACGCCACCCTCTATCCATGTTGGATATAATAATCCCTTATTATTTCTGGATGTTTCACACCTCGTCTAACAATTACTCATTTTTTACCAGGATCGTCACTAAAATTCGTTTCATCATAATTAAAAATATTACTATCCGGCACATCTTGTAAAACAACTTCCAAATTTTCAAAATATTTGGTTAAAATTGGTTTGGAAACACCAGCTCTAACACGTTTTATATTTTCACCGAATCGCTTAGTTAATGACTTATTACGATTTAAAAACGATTTAACCCAGTCGATTCCGGGCAAATTAGATTTAAATCTTTTCACAGTTTTCCCAGATCGATTTAAAAACGATTGCACAACAATACGCATGTCTGTTGCATGGAGAGGAAACCCCCATTCGGCACAAGTGACCAAACCTTCAACCAACATGGCCTCATCTTTTTCAGAGAGCACCATTTGACCTCCAGGTTTTTTAATATTATTGCCATTTTTCTTATAGTCACTTAATGTGCTTTTGGGTATACCATACTTTTCAGCAGCCATTCTCAATGGAATAGAATTTTTTTTAATGTCATCTAACCGCTTTCACCAATTGACCATGTTCATAATTTATATATTGTCGACCACCTACTTTTTTTTTATACGGTGCCATTGATTGTCCGGAGTCAGCCTGCTTTTATAATTTTTTCTTTATACTTGCTATAACAATTACAATTTTTTATATAAGCTGATTTTTATTTAATGGATTAATATTTAAGAACTTGCTTTATAAACCAAAAAAAAAAATCATACAAATCGGACAAGATTTCTTTATTTGACGAATTATCTAAGTGTTATCATGTATAATGCGGGAAAATAAGCTTGATAACATAAACACGTGTGTGAGCCGCTTATCAATAGTAACAGCGTTCCGTTGCGTTACACATAACCGAATATAACATCACAATTATAATTAGTGATAAAAACCAAATTCAAGTGCTTATCACACCGATAATAAATTATTTATCAAACTACATCATTATTGTCCGGAGTCACCCACTTTTACGGTAGTGCTAACAACGCCAAATGGCGTCATTGTAAATTTTATATCGAAAATTGCGTGCGCACCGCAGTCGGTGCTACTAAAATATGATACGCAGCGAACGTGTTAAGAAGCAACAATGTTTTTGTGTTGTTTTGCAGTTCGAATAACAAAAAAACTACTTAATTCAACTAAAAATGTTTAAATAATCATAAAATATACCATCAAGTACACAAAAACCAATTTTTATGCTCTCCTGTAAAGTTAGATAAAACTAATATTGGTGGTGTTTCTTCTTAAGTGACACAATATAATATCGGGTGAATATTATTATTAATTAATACTAGTTTATTGAAAATTATTAGATAATTATATTATAAGGTACCTTATTGAAACTGAAAAAAATCATAATTTCGATGGTTAGAAGGTAAAAGGTCGTAAGCGTCACTTTTTTCAAAATCGATGTTTTTGCATATTGTTGTAAACGTCATTATTATACATCGATTTATCGAACCTAAACATCGCTATCATTTGTATTCATCCGAGAATCGATGTTTTAATATGTGGGCGTAAACGGCATAGAATTGGTGGGAATGAAAAAACTGGGCGTAAGCGTCAACTAAAAGATGTAAACGGCATTAAAGGAAACCTGATAAAACGTAAGCGTCATTGTTGACGGTTACGTCAATTTATCATTTTTGTTAGTGGTTTTGTCAGCACTGTAAAAAGCGTTAAGCGGCATGATAATAGAATAAACGTTTGGTTCGTTTGAACAGAACAGTAATAAAACTGATAGGTACCATAAACGGTCAAACACCCAAACATCTCAAACACGAAATCGAAATTGATTTAAATATTAATTTGTAAGTAGATATTATTTAGTTGTTTGAATGATTAAACGCATTCAACTCTAATAAATAATTGTGTTACACTTAGCAACATCGTATTTATTGTATTTGTTATTAACATCTTATTTTCCTATGATAATATTATCTAGTT
>NW_021765800.1:0-1160 GCF_005508785.2 Acyrthosiphon pisum
CGAAAAATACGTTTTTAGTTATTTTTTTGTAATTTAAAAATATTATTCGTGGGTAGGTACATAAAACTTTTAAAGTACAACAAATCAAATGTTTTCGACATAGTAAATTTAACATACTGTTAGTATAAATTACTTTAATAGCAATATTATAAAATATATTATATACTTATAGTAATATAGGCAGATTGTCTTCGTTCAGTTTCGGTTTTGGTGTACAATGATTTTATATCATTGAATTAACATTTAACACATCCATTACAATGACCCATTTGACATCTAATGAACAGCAGAGCGGTACCCATTTGCCACCCTTTTTTTACATTAGTACTTCATTAATTCTATAGTATATTGTGTCTATGCACAATTACATTTTCAAAATATTTAGGTACATTTAAGCTATTTATAGGCATTTGAAATTTTCGAATTTTAATTTTGTATGTGTTGATAAATATTTTCGAGCTCAGTCAAACTCAGTCAACAGCTCTTAAATTGAATACATAATATGATATCCCACATAAGTTTCTCTAGTAGAAATTTAAAAATGTTAATTTTTATAACTTTATAAAACAAGTTAAAATTTTTACAAAATTCATCAAATGCATGCAAGAAAATTTAACTATTTTGCTGTTAGAAATGGGGATGCTTACGTGTTATGTTGTCTGTTGAAGTTTGCACGTAAGACCGTTTATACAAAAATAATTTCAGTACCTATAGGTATTTATTTAATTTTTTAAACAAATATTTATACTCTACTAGCCGACCCGTCACAGCTTCGCCCGTGATTGGTTGTTAATTTGGCTTTTGGACGATGATATGTGTAATTTTTTGTTCAAATTTTATCGTTTAATGTGATCGGCAAGTAAATATAAAAAAACGGTTAATGAAAACGTACCTATTCTAGCGGTATTAATGATAATTATATTTTTATAGCTGAACCCGTGCACTTCGTTGCCCGTAAAAAATCACAACTCTTAAAAAAAATATGATTGTTTAACTCCTTTTGGGTGTAACTTGCTACAGTGAGCATAGGCGCCAGCAGGGGGGTGCCAAGGGGGCCATTGCACCCCATGGGAATTTTTAGCTGCATGTACGTTTATATATTATTAGCGATTACAGTTCCCGGTAAAACTTGCATTCACCTTCACCATAAATAAATCTCA
>NW_021765801.1:0-1571 GCF_005508785.2 Acyrthosiphon pisum
TTTTTACGTAAATATAGAAAAAATGTTGAAAAAAAAAATCTTATAATAAAAAATGATTTATATCAACCATCATTGTGTATAATTGTATGTTAGCTAATATGGCTATATTTTATAAATTATAATAATCAAGTTTTTATATTATGTTATTTTATAATTATAATCATATACAAACTATATAAACTTGTTTTTCAAATTAATTAACTTTCAAACATTTTGTAACCATTTAATATACATTATGATAATTAAAATTAAAATGACTATATATCAGCCAGCATTGTGTATAATTCAATGTTAGCTAATATGACTATATCTTATATATTATAATAATCAAGTTTTTATATTATAATCATATACAAACTATATAAACTTATTTTTCAACTTAATGACTTTCTAACATTTTGTAACCATTTAATAAACATTATGATAAAATATAAATAACGTTTATGTTATGTTTTTATTATCGTGTATTATTTTTTTAATTTTTAAAAACTAGTAAAGATGTAGTTTTAGATTCAATAAGATGGTTCTTTTTAAAAAAATATATAAATAATGGAATAGATAAGTACTTACATAGATAGCTGTACGGTTAAAGTATTTTCAATCTTCAGTAACGAATGTCTGTTGATGATCCTGGTGCTGGACTGGTCAACTTTATAGGATTGAAGTATTTTTTTGATTATGCTGATGATGTCTACGGTGAATGTCTGTCACCTGTTGCTGCTGGTGGAGAACACAAGCTGAACTGATATCGTTTGACTGACAAACGCTGTGTTATATAGTCGAAAATCACCTCCTACTTTCCTAGTTGTCGTTTAAAACTTACATTCTATTCAAAGAAACCGTGTGACCGTCTGATGTAATAATTATTTAAAAAACAACTAAGTTATTTTGCAGTAATAGTAATTATAATATATAATGTATGTATTGGTGTTGGCCGTTACCTGAAATAGCCATTTAAAAATAGCAAGGTCAAATTTTGGACGTTGTCCGAATAAAAACTAGTATTGATAGAAGGTTATATTAAAGCCGTGCGTGGAATAAAAACTGGTTTTATAAAGATGTTAAATTTTGAACGTTGTCCAAATAAAAACTAGTATTAATAGAAGGTCGTATTAAAACCGTGCGCGGAATAAAAACTGGTATTATAAAGTGGTTAAATTTTGTACGTTGTCTGAATAAAAACTAGTATTAATAGAAGGTCGTATTAAAGCCGTTGCTAGAATAAAACTAGTATTAATTAGATATCGAATTAAGGACGTTGGCTGGTTTAATAAACATTGCTATGGATATTCTACATTTCTATGTTACTATAGTAGTGGAAACATTACAGTATATAAGGCTAGCGTATCGACAGCAATATCACAGTCAACATCCAGCAACTTCTTCATTAATTCAACAATTTCAAGATGTCGTACAGAACTTCCACTGCTGATTCTGGATCAGAGGTTAGTAAATTAATTATTTAATAACTTAAGTGAATTGGAGACCAGTCGTAAAACTATTCAACACTAAAATAACTACTAAAATCTCCACACCCGAACCTATCGGACGGTATTTATATGACAATAGTG
>NW_021765802.1:0-758 GCF_005508785.2 Acyrthosiphon pisum
ATGCATTTGATAGCAAGGATTAAAATAAAATATTTATCATTATGGAACACAAGTTAGTAGTATAAGAAGTAGCATATAATATTATGATCACGGTCAAATTATGAATCATGTAACATGCAAAATATAAAGGGTATGATAAAAACAAAGCAAACAAAATCAAGTCTAACAGATTAATGGTTCTAGGCAGAGAGGATGAAACCAGCAAAAATGTTTTGTTTGATCAAAGGCACACGCTGTCTGGGAGTTAGAGATCAGTCGAGGGGAGCGAGTCAAACAACTTTCAAAGAAATAATATAAATATAAAAAATGTGGCACATACATATTTTTGCTTAGCCATTAAACCAACCATGGAACTTACTCTTTTCTGTAGTCCCGTGAGATATTAATTAGATATGGGTATATCGAATTTTTAAGTATTTTAGATATACATAAAATATATAATATTATATATTATTATAATTTTTTTCTATTTATACATAAGCATCCACACACTTAAATATGATAATATATACTTAAACTATAACATATATACATATATATATATATATATATATAAGTGTATATATATATACGTATATATATGTATTAAACCGAAAGAATAACGTGTTTTCAATATATTTTAATTTTACCGCCTGATAATGATTAATTCACGCCGAAGACATGGTCGAACGAGACGGCTGTGTGTGCGATACGAATTAATTAATACCGTACGGGTACGACGGTCAACGCAGAGAGTGATTCGGTCGTCAAACGAACGG
>NW_021765803.1:0-761 GCF_005508785.2 Acyrthosiphon pisum
TATCATAAGAACTAAAAAGTCTTCTATAAACTAAATTACTGCTTAACCATGTTAGCGAGACCCAAAGCTTGAAATGAAGTTACTTATTTATCAAAGAAAAGTTGTCAGAATATAATATAAGTTATATTATATATATATATACTAGCTGACCCGTCACAGCTTCGCCCGTGATTGGTTGTTTATTTTGCCTCCAGACGTTGATATGTATAATTTTTTTATTCAAATTTTATCGTTTAATGTGATCGGAAAGTAAATATAAAAAATGGTTAATGAAAACGTATTGAAATGTTTCTATAGCGGTAATAATGATAAATATTTTTTTTTTTTAAATAGCTGATCCCGTGCATTTCGTTGCCCGTTAAATGTAGGTACCAAATCTATATGACTCAAACTTTGTTAAATTCGTTATTTAATAATCGGTTTATGGTGTTCAAAACTTATCTTAACTTTTCCGTGGCCCAGAATAAAAATTCTGGTTCGCAGCAGTATATTATCAGGTAGGCAATCTACCTGCGGTAGATCGCGGACCCCGTGCTGTTTATACGTAAGTGTATGATTTAACTCTAAAATATCAAAGTTATACCAAGTTTGTCGTATTCCACCTATGGTAGATTAATATAATCAATTAATACAAAATCCTAACCTAACATAAATACTAATATCAGATGAATAAAAAAACCAAATTTACCATTCCTAAATTAGTCTGTCTTCTTCCTAGAGGTTTAATCTATACACACAAACATTCATACCAAACTGAACCC
>NW_021765804.1:0-811 GCF_005508785.2 Acyrthosiphon pisum
TATAATTTATCACTCATTCCAATATATTTAACAATTTCATTATTACATGGTTATCTTAGTTGTTAGTAGGTTTGATACTAACAAATTTATCAGTACAACATTTTATGAAATAAAAATAAGCCGATGGCATTATGGACCTGAAATGATAACAAACCGTAAAAATGCTGGTCTAGCCGTAGTGAAAGATAATTTAGTGTTTGCTGTGGGTGGTTCTACTGATATGTTTCATCAACTTCGGTCTGTTGATGTGCTTGATTTATCTGCAGAGTCACCTTGTTGGAGATCAAGTGTTGAGATGTTTGTTAAACGAAACAATGTAGGAGTTGGTGTAATCAATAATTATCTATATGCCGTAAGTAATGTCTCCGACTTTCTAAAAAAAAAAAATTTAGATATTCCCCTTCTAATTAAGGTTGAATTTTAATTTAGGATAGATTAGGTTGGACACTACGCTCACTTCCTCTGGAACGACTTCTAATGTTGGTGGCGTTGTATTTGCAACCTCCGCTGTTGACTCTGGTATTGAAGTTTGTGTCCATTTGTCTTCCATTATGACAGGGCACACACAAGGTCGTGCCTGTGGTGTTTTCGCTGTTTCCTGTCTAATGAACCAAATTATTATAATGTTTATTGTTATAATAATTGCCATTGAGGCCCCTCCAGTGACGACATATATATATATATATTTGTCTCTAGTTGCTCGTACCGGTCCTCTTGCTGACGTTGGGTTCGTAATTTGTTCTTTGGTATCTGTTATTACGTTCATGTCGTGCATTTGGTTCGTTTTGACGTGATGTGCCTCCATTGTTTT
>NW_021765805.1:0-1491 GCF_005508785.2 Acyrthosiphon pisum
CTTCGAAAATAATTATTCGAAATTTTATTAATATTTTTTTGATATTATTATTTTTGTAATGAAGATATGATGATAATTGGATATTATCATTAAGAAAATGCTATCTGCGTGTTTTATGGTTATTTAGTTGATGTTTCTACGAAGAATGTTTGTTGAGTCCAGCGCACCTGAGTTAACAATGCTCTGGCCAACTTTTATGTGTTTCCGAAATGTCTGGATCACATTGAACCACGTGATCATCATTTTCCTCGTTGTGTGG
Source organism: Acyrthosiphon pisum (assembly GCF_005508785.2). Lineage (NCBI taxonomy): Eukaryota > Metazoa > Arthropoda > Insecta > Hemiptera > Aphididae > Acyrthosiphon > Acyrthosiphon pisum. The sequence goes on from NW_021765805.1 coordinate 260, forward strand.
TAACACAAATCGATCAACTACAGCATTATCAACATTAGTTTTACTTTTTTTTTTGTGCTTCTTGTGTGGTAAAAAAAAACTATCAAGAGGGCCACATTTCAAATTTTAACTCATTTTAACAACAAGAAATCACAATAAAAAAACGATCTAGATTGAAATATTTTATAGTAATTTATTATTAATGTTCTCAGTTCTCATACTACAAAAAATAAAACAAATCGGAGTAACGGCTGTTTACATATCACTGACGCACAATGACTAACGACTATGTGTAAAATTCGGAAACATCGATTACATTTTACATAATATTATGTATTACGGTGTTATTTTTGATTATTATCGTCCTACTCGTGTAGTAGAATAAAAGACCGACGAGGCGACGACGCAGACGACGACAATTTAGAGAAATAACACCATAAGGCGATAACGATTATTGCGAAATTCATTTTTCTGTAATATATATTATTTTTACATTTTCTGTCGAGTGTTGGTAATAATATAATATAATGTTATAGCAATATAATATGGTTTGCTTGAGAGTATACGTAGTATAATCATGATAATTTAGAAAATGTTTGAGAGTATACGGCGTATATGTAGTATACCCTATGGGAACACTACTGTTTGTAATTACATAATTCAAATTATGTACTTATAAATCGATGTTTTACAATCACCAAAAACAAATGCGCTTTTCTATAAATTCACAGCCCTATTAATAATGATACTGAAATAATTGAACTCAAAATTAATCATAAACATGAAAAACTTGAAACGCCTATTCTAAATAGACAAAAAATGAGTAATATTTTAAAAAGAAAAGCTATAGATAATGTGTGTGATAGACCATGTAAATTAATTCACAATGAGCCACGCAAGGAAGAGGTGGAAACACTAACTTCTTACGACGTTTCTTGTATTCGTGATAATATGTATCAAGCTCGATCTCATATTTTACAAAATTTACCAAAATCCATTTTAGATGTACATTGAAAATCTACAAATCATATCAAACCGAGGGGAAAATATGACATTTTTTAATGATGGTTAAAATAATATTATTGGATTTTCCTGTTCTACGAATTTAGAAGTATTGGCTAAATCAGATACCTATTTGGTTCATTTATGGCACATTTAAGAGTGCTCCGAAATTTTTTTTACCAATTGTTCACAATAGACACTGTTAAAAATGAACAGTTTTATTTATTTATTATTATTATTTATATTATTGC
>NW_021765806.1:0-890 GCF_005508785.2 Acyrthosiphon pisum
ATGGCATAGTGTACACATGTTGTAAGTGACATTTTTGTAATTGTTTAGGAGAACGATAACTGTGATTTTATTTCACGCAGATTACATGCACTACAACAAATGCGCCGACCTCTAGCAGACTTAATATTTACTATACACTTACAACATTTGTACACAATATGTAGAAAGTTGTTAACAAGATAACAATGCAAAAAACTCATTTTTCAGAATTATGCACTTACAACACGTGTACACTAATACACTATGCCATCGAAATTATGAATTATAAAACTATAAAAGTCGCATGCCGATTGCTGATTGTAACTGTAACTTATAACCGATGTTCGATTACCGAATAACGACGAAACTAGGAAAGTCATTACGAAAATTCCGATTTATTGTACAAATCATTATTAAGTTATTTTTTGTTCAATACTTCAATGGGACGATAGTCTTTAATCTAGATAAAATAATCTGATAATCATCGAGCGTCGTCGATCCACGAAAAAATAATACTCTTATCATTTTCTTATCATTTTTCGGACAACTGCCAGCTAGCCGAGGCATTTGATATCAATAATTTTTTTTTTTTTTTTTTTAATATATTACAATCTGTTTACACATAAAACAATAAGTAACAATGATGATAGTGATTAAAGAAAGACATGAAGCACATGAAGAGGAGACTGTCCAATGACAGAACCTCAGAAAATATGAGTTCGGGCATTGATATTTATTTTATTATTTTATTTTTAATTTTAGATTTAGATTAGAAGGTCTCTAGCCCAATTTCTTTTTAACCGTCGAGGAATTTTAAGAGGTAGTGTGAGAGAAGACATGTTTTTGATAAAGGGGTTAGAATGGTTAATTAATTTGGGAATGGAATTTTTTATAGTAGCTTTTAGCTGTTT
>NW_021765806.1:3490-4507 GCF_005508785.2 Acyrthosiphon pisum
CATACATTGAGGTATTTGCTTTTTTGATTTAGGAGCTTCGACTTTGATTTTTGTGTGACAAATATATTGTAATTCAAAAATGTCCTTATTGTTGATGGCTGGTTCGAGGTCGACAAAAAATAGTGGTAAAGGAGCTTTGGATTGGTAATGAAGTACAATTGTTATATTTCGAGTTAAGAACCCATGGTTACCCAAGTCTTCTTTGATAAAATCAACTGCAGTGGTGGAGTGGAGATTTCTTATGACTACACGATAAGGTTTATCATCGTGTAGTTGGAATGTATAGAAATTTACATTTTTTTGTTTGAGGTACTTTATTACCGTTAATATGAATTGGAATTAGATGTGTTGAGTTTTAAGCTGTTTGATGTAGTTTTACACGAGAATTCCATGGGTGGAGCTTGTAGGTTACTAATTTCTTCGCAAAAAGCTTGGTAGTTATTAATAATTGATTTAATAAAAATTGGTGGCGGAGCTTTTATGATAACGTCATTATCGACAGCCATTTCGTTATCAACGGAAGTATTGTTTAATCTTGTTTACGTGTTGTTCGTATCGATGTACAAAGGGCTAAAGCGATTTGGAGTAGAAAATATATTTTTTTGAGAATTATTTTGATGGTTTGATATTTTTGGTTTGGGTGACAATCCAGGAGAGTTTAGATGTTTTTGATGAGAAGATATTTGTCATTCGTTTTCATTGTCTGAAGATTCGATTGGGGAGTTAATACTCGTTTAATTTAATAATGGTTTAGATATTTTAGATATTTTTAACGGTGATACCGTTTTCTTTTCATTGTTGCTTTTATACTTTGGACTTGTTGGATTATTATTATGAGAGGTACTCATAATAACAATGGTATGATAATGATGTAGATAGAGAAATTATTTAAATTGCCTCGGATAAGATAAATTATACATTACCGGCGATTACAGAAGTCACGCGATGTGTGTAGGGCACCGCAACGAGCACTATGACTTGCTATCGGGAGCAGATAAACGGGTCACAGTACGAATA
>NW_021765807.1:0-4958 GCF_005508785.2 Acyrthosiphon pisum
CCCACCAAATTCAACAATTTTGAATTGAAGAGCCTATAAAGTGTCCATAGGCGTGCGCACAGAACCAAAAACGACAATGGCTCTAATTATTAATTAAGTGTAAATTAAATTATTAAATTTATTGAGGAATTCAAAAATGTCATTCCTTTTAAACGTCGATTATCATTATAAGATTGTACAATATCTATACCTATATTGTTATGTAATACTTATTAGAATGAATTATAAAATAAAATATATATTTTTAGTGCATTTGATATCTTTAAAACATTTGTATGTATCAATAATTATTGTTTTCAAAATTATTGTGGGCCTTAATTTTTAGTGTGCATCCCCGGAACCAAAAGTCTGCGCACGCCTATGATTGTGTCCACTCCTGAAATACACTGACACTTATTTTTATCTACATTATTACAAAATAATTACAAATTTACAAAGTTAAAATTACTATACCGTCTATACCTGTTATAGGGGTCCCTGAAGTACTAGGCAAATTAACATTATCACAATTTAAAGAGATGTTAGATTCTAAATCATTACTGTTTGATGTTTGATCTGAAAGAAATTGAATTAAATTAATACGAGTACATTTTATTCAAAATATTGTTTTAATATAAGAACAAGATAAATTACCAATGAGGATATGCTCTGAAGTACTAGGCAAATTAACATGATCACAATTTAAAGAGATGTTAGATTCTAAACCAGTACTGTTTGATGTTTGATCTGAAAAAAATTAAATTAAATTATACAAGTACATTTTATTCAAAATATTGTTTTAATATAAGAACAAGATAAATTACCAATGAGGATATGCTCTGAAGTACTAGGCAAATTAACATGATCACAATTTAAAGAGATGTTAGATTCTAAATCAGTACTGTTTGATGTTTGATCTGAAAAAAATTAAATTAAATTATACAAGTACATTTTATTCAAAATATTGTTTTAATATAAGAACAAGATAAATTACCAATGAGGATATGCTCTGAAGTACTAGGCAAATTAACATGATCACAATTTAAAGAGATGTTAGATTCTAAATCAGTACTGTTTGATGTTGGATCTGAAAGAAATTAAGTTAAATTAATACAAGTACATTTCATTCAAAATATTGTTTTAATATAAGAACAAGATAAATTACCAATGAGGATATGCTCTGAAGTACTACTAGGCAAATTAACATGATCACAATTTAAAGAGATGTTAGATTCTAAATCAGTACTGTTTGATGTTTGATCTGAAAAAAATTAAATTAAATTATACAAGTACATTTTATTCAAAATATTGTTTTAATATAAGAACAAGATAAATTACCAATGAGGATATGCTCTGAAGTACTAGGCAAATTAACATGATCACAATTTAAAGAGATGTTAGATTCTAAATCATTACTGTTTGATGTTTGATCTGAAAAAAATTAAATTAAATTAATGGAAGTGGCCTACATGACTACATATTTTCATTCAAAATACTAAGCCTCCAAATTACATAAATTAAAAATGATCTATGCACTTACCTTCAGAACCTGTATGTACAGTCATCAATTGACTATCTTTCCTACCAATCACCTTAGTATGTGTACCTTTTAGAAAAAATGAATCTAATTGATTACATTTTTCAGCACATTTTGCAAGTAATTTCTTGTTTTTTTCGCGATCTCTTTCTGCTCCTCCTTTCCTTTTTTTATTCATAATGATATTACGATATTATCAATATACGATCAATAATATAAAAACTTGAATTTTCATTAGAGACTAATAGAAAGTAAACAAATTAACATGTTAACAACAACTGGATTAATAAAAAAAAAAAACGTGGATAAACGACACTATCGACACGCTTAACACCAAGTGATCAGTGTACAAATATCAAATACTAATGACTAATTTGTTTGGGTTTATTACAGATATTATTTATAAAAATAACAATGACGAAAGTAAAGGGACCAATAATACAAAATTAATATGTATTATCATTAATATTGATTATATTATTATAAATACTAGTATTTTAGACATTATTAGTATTATTAGACATTAGTTATTAATAGCCATTAGGCATTGGCGCATTGCTATATTCGTCGCCACTCTGCAGTCCTACTACAGTCTACAGGGTACAGATAAACAACTTGCCGGTTCAACAGGCGGAAATGCGTCGCATCTGGGTGTCATATTATAAAAATAACCAGCCTATATCAATATAATATTGCTTTAATTTTATGTCTATATTTATGTACCAAATATTTTGTAATTTTATATCCAAAGATCGATTGTATACGATTGTACGAGGCTATTACAATGTTCTATTATTACATTAATAATATTTGTAATACAATAGTTTAATAGACACACATTTTTGACGCATTTAGCATTTAGCATTAACTAATGTTTTTGTAAATTAAATTAAATTAAAAAAAAAAAAATCCAACAAAATGGCCAGGCCACCAGGCCATAGTATGGTCCAGGCCATCTGGAAAATTCCCATTTCCAGACCGGCCACTCCGCCCCTGACTAAAACTTTAACCCCAACCTAAACTCACTTCAAAATTGATATATTACGACAGGTTAAGACTAGGCAGTGGCAGAAAACACAAGTGAGAATATGTTAGAAATACTGTAAATATTCTATAATACGCGGCTCTACATACTATATATAATAAGTGAAAGACGAAATCCGCTTAGGTCAGCTTTAAGAATATTGAGCGTTTTTCGATGATAAAACAATCACCCTGTATACACACGAGTGTAGCATAATAATGTATAGTAGAAACACGGTGCGGGGGTGGGGGAATAGCAATAACCACGAACCAAAATCGGACGTGACGTCGCACGTCGTCGTGGCGGAATGTAAGGGAGGAATAAGTGAAAAGTGGAAATAAAGGAAAATTCGGAAAATACGTCTTGAACGCAGAACGGTGAGAGGGAACGTCGACAGGACCGCCCAGCTTGCGGTTACCGAATGGTTTTCCCGTTGATTTGTGTGTGTATGTGTGTAGTTGGTGTGATGGGAGGAGAGGTCGACTCACCTGAGTCCAGTTGAAAGCTTTCAGGACCGCGGCCACGGATTTGGATATCTGAGTGTCCGGCGGACGTGTGCGGGCGAACGTCGGGAACAGCGTTTTATCCGACGTGTCCGAGTCCATGCAGAACTGTAACATTTATTAATAAGACACAAGATGAAATGGATAAACAGACATAGTTTATATTAGTATATATAGTAATAGTATGGACCATTGAAACGTCTAGGTAATATTAACAATAGGCAAGTTGTATTGACTTTAAAATATATCAGTTGAGTACTTGAGTCTACGTAATTGTACGTAGGTAGTTATTTATTGCACCGAACACAGTCCTTTTAAGTTTTGGTCATAAGCCGCACTCGTATGCATAAAAAATGCAACAGGTCTTGCTGGAGCCTATAAAACGGGAGAGGGAGTTCAATATAAAAATTACTGATTGCATCTTACTCCAGCTTGCATAGTTGCATGATTTACCTATGATCTCAAGGAGAAAATGCATAGATCGTTTGTATGACTTTGGATAAGAATATAGTTTACTCGTGCAATGGTGCCACAGTGGGTACCTACAGTATCGTCCCTGTGTGGTGCGCACTAACTAATGATAATGTGGTTTCGGTAAAAAAAACTCTAAAGTGGAAGGTTTTTAGGCTTTCTTCTACCTTCGACGTTATAAATACATCATATTATAGGTGTCTCATTCCAGTATTTAATAACTTTCATTATCGTTAATGTTTTTGAAAAAAACAGTAAATAGCTTTATTTTTCTGAATAATTAAAGTTTGTTTTCACACCAGTACAAAATACTAATAATGATTATCATACCAAATTCTATATTTTATATACAAATAATAAAAAATAAATTCTCCTATATGAAAGCCGTATAATTGTGTGTATCAATAGCGCAACAAAAGATTTATACCAAAATGTTGCTTCATGGAGTGAAAACAGACGTTTTAGTTTGTAACTGAAAATTTGTGCCCATAATATTATAATTATTTATATAATATTATGTACTTTTTTCAATGAAAATTTAATCTAAGCGTATTTATTTAACGTACCTTAATCACCGAAAAGCTTACAGAATAAACCCCGGTGCGGCAGTAGTGAATTTATTTGCATTTTAATGTTTACGGTTTATTTAGCAGTTTAACCTAAGTAAATTAAATTTAAAAATAATTATTTACGCGTCATAGTTTGTTTAATTATTGTAACAATCATATATATACAATATACATATAATGTATCTCGGGTGGACATTTTCGATCTTTACGGTTCAATGGATTAAATTGAAAACAAATTAAGGCTTTCACAGTGTACGCGCAAAAAAAAATGTAATAAAACCTACCTACGTCAGAGGATTAAAGTTGCATTAGTTCATTTTTAAATTTATCTAGTTTTTCAATGGAGAGGAGCAATTTGTTTTTCGTCTAAATGAAAAGGAGGGTTAAACCGAGTCAAATAAAAAAAAAAGATAAATTGCAAAATGGTAGTCACAATTTACAAACGTCTGATTCATTCATCCGCTTTTTTCACCACTATATTTTTGCTTGGCCAGTTAAAGTTAAAGAAAAATGGGTTCCATTTTATTATTGTTTCGTTTTGTGCATAATGCAACTGAACAAAAAATGTACTTGGTAAAATCTTCTTATTGTCCTTTTCTCCGTACCATTTATAAAAATATAATATAGATAATAGCGAACATTAAAAACACTCACTACTTCATAACCGCACGTACTACATATTATTATTATTAAAGCCATCACAGCTCGTTCAAACTGGTTTTGTTTCAGAAGCCGGTGCGTATCGGTAACGGCTCCGTTTAATTTACATTTTAATTGTTCAATAAAAATCACAAAGTTGTGACTTATTGAGGTTTGTAGTTGATAGGTATTATCATATATGGTCGGCACTAGAATATGTATAATAATATGTATAG
>NW_021765808.1:0-1126 GCF_005508785.2 Acyrthosiphon pisum
AAAGAAAAAAATTTTACGATTTTTCAACCACAAAATTACTTGCAAATTTTCGCAATTTGACATATTCGTATAAATTTAAACTTTAAGCACTTATAAAAAAAAATTGTGACTAACGATTTTGGATTTTTTTTTATCACTGTGAGAACAACTTATAAGAAACCTTGTATTAAATTTTCAAAGTTTTCTATCCAACCAAAAATGTTTTATCGTTATTTTAAAAAAAAATACTTAGAAAAATTGAAAATTTCATTTGTCTATAAATAGCTCAAAAAAGTCGAAACACTTTGAAAATTTAACCCTGTATAGACAACGCTAATATAAACATCTGTTGCAAATTTCAAGTGCTTACAATAATTATTTTTTGAGTTACAGTAAAATTAAGTTTTCGTTTTTGTCAAAAATTGGTTTTGCGTAAAAATTCGCGTTTTTCCGTTATTTTTTTAAGGTTTTTCCTGCCGCTTTTGAAAAGTATTGGGAAATTTCCACTTTTGACCCCCCAAAGTACCAACTAGATTCACTTTCCTTTCAGAAAAGGTACAACTTTTGAAAATCGAAGCATTTTTACTGCTCCAAAAGTTGTCGTCAGACACAAAAAAAAAAAAAAAAAAAACACACATCATTGTAAAATCAATACATTCATCACTTCGTTCAGAATCTAATATAATATTAGGAAAATTGGTAAGAGTAACAAAAACTACATCACCTATAAGATAATTAAGCTTAACATTTTACAATAATGTGGTTTTTTTAAAATTTTTTTTGTGCGTCATTGCGTCTTTAATTTTGAGCATAAATTTACAGTCATTTTTTATAAGCGTCTGGAGTCAGAATTTTGACAATTTGTCAAAATCACGAAATTTTACAAATTATTTCAAGTTAGAAATTCATCAAAATTGTCTTTTTATATCTAAGATTTTAAAATTCAAGATTCCTTAAAAGTTTTTCTACCTTTAAATAGAGAATGGAATTTCCCAATAAAATAAAAAAATCGGTAAATTTACATAAAATTCAGTAAATTGGTAAATTTTGGAAAAAACATTTTTAGGTGTAATTTTTATTCAATTTTCAAATAATCTTACGTACCAAATTTCTTACCTCCTTTAACATTTTTATGGAGTGTTCAATG
>NW_021765809.1:0-1122 GCF_005508785.2 Acyrthosiphon pisum
GCAATATTTATATTGAAAAACAATAATATTAGTAGTTTATTATAGGATATCTTCTTTTTTTTATTTTTGAAAATATGTATCAACTGCATTATCTATAAATCAATTTTACCCGATTCATCACTTATAGCCTATATACTCTATTACTCTTATATTGGTATACGATATATTTACAAATTAATATTACCTTAAATAATAATAGGTACCTATATATTTTTTTTTATTGCTTGCTTTCTGGCGCAGTCGCTCAAGTTTTGTCTGTTTATTAAACATACCAGAAATTATTTTCGATTCTTGAGTGGTTTACGGTAATTTTATATTTTTAGCCACACCACCTATTTATTTTTTTTAAGTCATATTTTGCCCAAATTAAAATATTAATGTAAACATGCATCACGAAAAAAATAAATTTCAGCTAAAGTAACACAATAGGTACCTACACAGAATAGTTGAATCATACACGACTGTTGTTGTTCTTTAGAATTTGTATTAGTTTAAGATTTTAGAAATTAAACTATACTAGATTATGATACTAATTATTATTATTGTTGTCCATACAACATAAACAAACATACATAAATACATACCCAAACATACAATGTGTATGTAGGTACGTCACCGCATACGTCTAAATATAAATATATTCCAACTATCAATTAGTAAAAATGTATCAATATGACAATAATTTCTTAGTATATATATTATATAGTATAATATTTTTTGAAAATATTGTAAAATAGGCATGTTTTTGCGCTTATAAAATATAATAATGGTAAAACGGCAACAACTGGGAACCGGCCCGTCGGGCCGCTTTTAAAATCAGACAGGGGCAAATGCCCACCTTGCCCCCCCTCAAATGACGCCACTGAAACCAGCTGATTAATGGGGATATTAATGGCAGTCCGGAATGAATGTATTGTATGTAAAATTCTTCGGTTAATCGGGACAGTCAGGATAATGGGGACAAATAGGTCACCGCCCGATGTGTCCCAAGTGTCCCAACTAAGCAGATTCGACTGTATACATAATAATTAGATTAGCTATACATTTTCTTTTTAAATTATATTATCATTTTATAAAATGTATACGTTTAACGACTTAAGCCAAATATTATAAAAAGTAGTA
>NW_021765810.1:0-1080 GCF_005508785.2 Acyrthosiphon pisum
TTTTCTGGCAGAAACAAGTTATGAAATCCTCATCCAAAGTCTACAGAATCTCAAGTCAATCTGTGTCAACTACAAGGTTACACACTTCGCTTGTCCACGTCTAGGCTGCGACCTGGATGGACTGAAGTGGGAAGTCGTACGAAATATGTTGAGGTATATCTTCCGTGACTCTTCTGTGTATATGCAGATATATACCCGCGATGAGTTAACGACAGATAACAAACTACAGATCATCAAGGAATTTCATGAAAATCCACTTGGTGGACATCAAGGTGTAACGCGCACACACAATAAAATTACACAACTGTACCAATGGCAGGGCATGGGAGCATAAATCCGGAAATACATAAAGATATGTCCTGCATGTCAAATCAACAAAACTCCAAACCAGACCATCAAGCACCTATGGTAATAACAATTACTGCTTTGAAACCATTCGAAAAAGTATTCATGGACATAATAGGGCCGTTCAATAAGTCTTACCACGGGAATTCGTATATTTTAACTTTGATCAAAGATATTTCGAAGTTCACTTGGACGTGTGCCATGAAGGATCATGAAGCAAACACCGTCCCACAGCATTTTTTACTCAATTCATATGTCTGCATGGGCAACCTGAATCTTTAGTGATGGATTGTGGAACTGAATTTCTTAGTAAGGTTTTCAAAGAAGTATGCAAACTCTTAAATATCTCTCAAATATAAACTACTCCGTATCATCCTCAGAGTAATGGTAGTTTAGAGAGAAGTCATAGAACCGTTGGTGAATATTTGCGGAACTACTCCGGAAAAAATCGGCAAAACTGGGATGTACATATTCCTTATGCAATGTACTGTCATAATTCTTCAGTACACACTTCCACAGGGTTTCAACAACATGATGTCGTGTACGGATATCTGTTATCAATACCAAATTCAGTAAGTCGTAAGCCAGAACCTCAGTTTAACTATCAAGATTACCAATACGAAATGAAACGTCTTATGCAAGAAACGCACCAGATGGTAACAGAGCAACAAATGAAATCAAAACAGAAATTGTAGGAGCGATATGATCGTATAGCTATGCCTTTGCAAATCGATG
>NW_021765811.1:0-1005 GCF_005508785.2 Acyrthosiphon pisum
GTGAACTAAGGTCTGAGGTACCTACACTAAAACCGAGATACACCGATACAGCGCCGTATTTTATGTTTGTTAATTTTTTCCCGGGTGAAGAAGGGTTACATAGGTATAGTAGGTTATATAATATATCCATATATATTATATATGAAATTATGAAATATAGCAACAGCGAATATTTACACGCGTGTTTCGGAAATGGTCACGCACGAGGGCAAAATAAATATCAATAATAGTATAATAATGTTGGATAGCCAATAGGTATATAATATTATAGTCATATAGGTATAATAATATTGTCGTGGGTATTATTTACGATGAATAATAATAATTATACAAACGTGGTTGGGCCGATCGAAAACGATATATCACCGGTATAGTACGGTAGGTACTCGTGTCTCGTTGTAGCATCGTCATTGTCATTTTTGTGAAAAAAAAAATTCGTTTTTGAGTATAATAATATTATTCAAGCATTATGTTATAGGTATCTACACAGCTACCGCTATACCGCGCGAAAAGTGTGTCGGTGCGAAACGAGGCCATCTCGTGCGGCAGCGATGGCGTAACAAAACCGCTCTCGGTACACGTGGAGTTCCCCGCCCGCGAGAGGCCTCTTTTTTCTTCTCTTCCTCACCGCCAAATACGCTCTATTCCCTGTCCACCGCCGCCTCATCATCTGCTGCGCGTTATCCTCCTGAGAACTCGCACGTGCAACCCGACTGAACAGGACAGTGGTGGGGGGCCTTTTATTACTGCTTACTATATTTAGTAGTCAGTACTCCAGTATACGCATATACGCGTTACAATATGATATTATCTGGATGGCCATTAGTCATAAGTTAAAACTCATAAGTCATAAACTCATAACACTGTATAATAATAATATTATAAACTCATGATATAAAAAAATAATGAGTGTCATACGTTAAATAGATCATTTGGTATACCTATGCATAGGTAGTACTTAGTGCTAAATTTTGAAAAGGGTGGGGGGCTTTGCGCCAATGATAC
>NW_021765812.1:0-741 GCF_005508785.2 Acyrthosiphon pisum
GGCAAGAAAATACGTAGTGTAAAATAAACACGCGGGGTTGATGACCTATTTCAGTGAATGAGGGGACGCGGCTGGTAATACCGGTTGCTGGTGTCCTTTATAGGGACGACTATTTAGTGGCCCGTTATACGACCTAATATCCCTCGACGACTCGATATGGTGAATGTGTGCAGGTGTTGATATAAGAGGGACTATAAGTAAATGTATATATGTGTGTGTGTGTGTGTGTGTGTTTTACAATTGTGAGTTTGTATTTTCTTGAAGGGAGTATGCGTAAAATCGTCCTACTACTGTATCATACCTACCTAATGTAATTTGGACAGTCTATGTTATGTATGTATATATAATTGATCACTGACCTTATGCGACGGTGTTTGTAATATTTCTCTGCATCTGGTTTGTGTTTCTCCGGGGTAGTGTTCGACGGTCGGTATCACGGCGACAATATATGTATTTTGATTCGCAAGGCTCACAATATATTATGTGTGTAACGCTCCTTCCTGGAGCCTCGTAATAAGAACCCGTATTTTAACTATTGTGATTGTGACTATTATCGTATGCTCTTGAAAATCCCTACATTCACGGCAATCGTACACAGTCGACGGCTAACCGAATGTAATTTAAGTTATGGAGCACTTGAAACTATACTTATATATTCTAAATAAATTAACGTAATTATATACTATTTATGATAATCTTATAAATTATATTTTGCTCATAGAAATTCCTACACTCGAGGCA
>NW_021765813.1:0-1775 GCF_005508785.2 Acyrthosiphon pisum
GATATATAATGAGCTAACAGCATTTTTTATGATATACTCTAGTAAACATTGACAACAACTAACCGTTAAACAGTTTATTTTTAAACATATTAATTTGTTAATAGTTATTGGAAGTTTTTTAATCGAAACATGTTTTCAAGTAGGTAATTGCGTTATTGAAAAAATTGCTATACGTGTAATATATATATCAATGATTTAAACTGTTCGTTCTATAAATATAATACATTAATTGGACGGAGTTGATTAACACAAAATAACAATGCTAGATGAATCAACCTATATAGACTTGTGTTGGACGCGATGATACGTATTTTAATTAAGGATTTCATAATAGTGTACCTACATAAAATATCGTCCATATAAAATTCCTTTAAAAATTGGTGGTATCTCTAATATTATAATGTAACGTTGTCACATATTCGAATACGTCTTATACGTCTTGTCGACAATTTGCTACGATGATAATGTAAATTATCTTCTATTATCGTACTCACAGACATTCTTCGTCCATTCCAGGTCTGCACACGCACAATCCGTTGAAGCAAAACATGGCATCCGGATTTTCACAACATTGTGTCACGGCGCAGCTTTCTTGGAACACTATATAATATATTTTACATATAACATATTATTATTTTTTGCGTATGGTGCTATGAGTAAGCCCAAGCCCCAAAGGCCTAGTTTGGCGCCTATTTGGCAGAATTTCTAATTGGGCACCCATAGGTTTCTGCTATGCTCGGTACCACTTTGCTGTACAGTAGTTGTTGAGCATGTCGTTGTAATAGATGTGTTATATTTTAATTAAATTTAAAAAATGTTCTCATGGCTATAAATAGTTCATAAAGAGTAAAACTTTTGTTTTAGAATTTAAGAGAAAATGCTAATATAATTAATATTTGGTGTACATTTCAAGAGTCTATGCAATAACCATGGTTATTCATTTTGAAAATACAACAAAATCTATAAAATCGATTAATGGGAATTAAATTTACTGCTGTATATTCAATATCGTAACAATTATAAGTTCAAACACTCATAAAAAGTTAATGTTCCGTTTAAGTGTAGGTACGGTTTATTTTATAGGTAGAAAAATTTATGTGATATCTTTATTAACATTTTTAATCTTAGCTATGAAAAGAAAATCTTTTATGAATTTCTAACTGAAAAATAATTAAAAATTTCTCATAGTTATAAATAGCTCGAAAAGAGTCAAAATCATTTTAACATTTTACCATCATGTAAAGAAAATTTTAATTTTTACATTTGGTAAAATTTTAAGTATCTAGGGTTAGGTATTCGTTTTTAAATTACAACAAAATATCAAAAATCGATAGATGAAAATTCATTAATTTACTGATGAAAATTGAAAATTCAATGATGTACAAATTTTAAATTCAAACGCTCATAAGAAATGTATGTTACTTTTCAGTAAACTTTTTATTTGTTTAAGGTAGGACCAATAATTGTGAGGAGTCTTCTATCAAAATTTATAATGTTAGCTATGCAAGGAAAAGCTTTTATAAATTTCTAACTGAAAAAATGTTCGAAAATTTTCTAAATTTTAATGAATTCTAAGTTCTAATATTTGATATACCTATAATCATTACAATTAAATAATTTGTGTTTCTGCTAAAAACGAAGAAATAAAAAAAACCTTACGTAAAGCTAAAAAACCTATTTTTTCTTATGAATTTTTCATTTTTTGGTGTTTTTGAACTGGGGGTGCTAAATTAAAGTTTGGGAGTGCTGAAGCACCCCCAAGCACCTCCCTAGTT
>NW_021765814.1:0-772 GCF_005508785.2 Acyrthosiphon pisum
TATTATCGATTATGACCGTTATGAGTATCGTTAAGTTGAGATTTAATTTTATTTTGACTTCTGGTTTTTACTGTTGGGTTTGATAAATTGCCCAGTAGCAGTAAATTGAACGAATATTTGAACGCAAATAAGTCGCTAACGGATTACTCAAATTAAATACTGTAAATGTGAAATCAATTTTTTTCAATATGTTTATAAATTGGCTATTTTTAAATTTTTAAAAAAAATTTAAATCAAATTTAAAATTTTTTATTTTCTGTACAAAGAAATAAAAATAAAAAAGTTTATATTATACGTAGTGCAATAGTCAATTAAATATATAAAAAAAAAAAAATGAAAAAATATTGATTAGAATACAAGTTATTTCATTTGTCAGAACTTCGTGGGACACCCTGTATAATAGTATACTTTAGAAGTTTCAAGTACCCACGAATAATATTATACAATCACAACAAAATAACTAAAATAGTTATCCTAGGTTTTTAATATGTAATTTCGTCCAAATTTGTACTTAAAATGACTATAAAAATAAACTGTGTGAATGTATTTTTTAGATTTTTTGGTAACAGAATTAATTACTTACGTGGAATCTTGTTTTAAATTTTTAATTCTTAGATACAAAAATTGAACATTTTATAAATTTTTAACTACAAAATAATTTTTCAAATTAAGATTTGATAAATTTTGTCAAAATTTGATCTTTAAATGCTTATAAAAAAAAATTGTGCATATGTATTTTTAATATTTTTCACTGATATTGTAACAATATATC
>NW_021765815.1:0-721 GCF_005508785.2 Acyrthosiphon pisum
TCTAAAAAGAAAAATTTTTACGAATTATTAACTCAAAATAATTTGCTAACTTTCATGATTTTTCCATATTTTGTCAATTTTTGAACTTTAAATGCTAATAAAAAAAAACTGTGACTAAGGATTTTTAATATTTTTCAAATTTCATTGTAACAATATAGTAGGAGCCTTGTGTTAAATTTTCAAGTATTGTTACTCAACAAATAAAGTTTTATTGACATTCATAGAAAAAAAAACTAATTAAATTGGAAACTGAAATTGTCCGTAAACAGCTCAAAACAAATCAAAATATTTTGAAAATTGTATCATGTATAGAAAATGGAAATATAAACAACCAGTGAAAATTTCATGTATATACAGTCGTTCGTTTTAAAGTTACACCAAAAACCAAAATCAATTTTCTCGAAAACAGATT
The DNA here is from genome assembly GCF_005508785.2 of Acyrthosiphon pisum. Lineage (NCBI taxonomy): Eukaryota > Metazoa > Arthropoda > Insecta > Hemiptera > Aphididae > Acyrthosiphon > Acyrthosiphon pisum. The sequence goes on from NW_021765815.1 coordinate 413, forward strand.
TTGCGTAAAAATTCCCGTTTTTCCTTAATTTTTCTTTTGTTTTTCACGGCGCTTTTGAAAACTATTGGAAAAATTTTACTTTTGACCCCCCAAAGTACCAACTAGATTCACTTTCCTATCAGAAAAGGTACTGTTGAAGAAAATCCAAACACTTTTACTGTCCTAAAAGGTGATGACAGACACAAAAATAAAATAAAAAATAAACAAAAAAAAACACACATCATCATTGTAAAATCAATACATTCATCGTTCCACTCAGAATCTAATACTGATATATAATAAATAATAATATAATATCATTTATATATT
>NW_021765816.1:0-941 GCF_005508785.2 Acyrthosiphon pisum
TACTGTACAGTAGATTACCAAGTGGGTCACTGTATAATGGATGGTATTAAATTTGAATTTAATGATATAATATCATGTATAAGAAAAACGATTCTGAGTGGAGACGATATGTCAGTCTAGGTATAAGACATAATATTATATATTATGGTATTAAAAAAAATTAACCTATAATAAGTACCTATAATAAATTCCAAATTAATCATATCACAATATCTATTAGGTACCTATAACGCGTTATACATCAACAACAAACCGTGATATTATCATAGATATATAATAGTATACTTAAGAAGTTTTAAGTATACCCACAAAATATATTATACAATCACAACAAAATAACTAAAAAAGTTATTCCAAGTTTTTAACATGTAATTTTGTCCAAATTTGAACTTAAAATGACTATAAAAATAAACTGTGTAAATTTATTTTTTAGATTTTTTGGTAACAGAATTAATTACTTACGTGGAATCTTCTTCTAAATTTTCAATTCTTAGATACAAAAATTGAACATTTTATAAATTTTTAACTACAAAATAATTATTCAAATTAAAATTTTATACATTTTGTCAAAATTTGAACTTTAAATGCTTACAAAAAAAAATTTTGCATATATATTTTTAATATTTTTCAACTGATATTGGAACAATATATCAGGAGCCTTGTATTACATTTTTACACTTTTTGGCCGAACAGATAAAACTTTATTGATATTTATAGAAAAAAAAACTAAAAAAAGGTGGGTTAGTGGATGTCGCTCTGCTGTACAGTAGGTTACAAGTGGGTCACTGTATAATGGATAGTATTAAATTTGAATTCAATGATATAATATCACTGTATAAGAAAAACGATTCTGAGCGGAGACGGTTTGTCAGTCTAGGTATTAGACATACCTATTATAGGTAGGTATACTTACCTATAGTATTAAAAAAAATTGACCTATA
>NW_021765818.1:0-797 GCF_005508785.2 Acyrthosiphon pisum
TATAAACATAGTCTGAGTTGCTTAATTCATTATTTTGCTGTTTCTTTATTAATTAACAACAGTTGTATTTAATTAATAATATTTCAATATATTAATATGGATTTACAAATATAGCCTGCTGCCTATTGGCTGTTGGTTCAACCAATCAGACAATTTAAAAGTCCTGAACAATTAAAGACAATTCACCCCCCCCCCCCCTAAACCACCAATAAAAAAAAATTGTAAATGCGCAACACATATACATTAAACATAGTATACAATAATTTCACTGCATAATTGCAAAAAAAAGCTCAAAGGTTTTGTTAAACATCATATAGGCTTTCTTTAAAAAAAATGTAATTCATATATTTTCTAAACTAAAATGTTAGTGTAATGTAAATGCGTGTATGTCAAGTATGTAATCTATAGTTATCTAAGCATAATTTTTAACATTGAAAAATGTGATAATATCTATATAAACAGTAAAGTAAATAACAATAACTCTGTGCGTTTTTTTTTGGAGTCGAGTTTACTTCGATATTGACGGATGTCATTTCTGTGTTAAATTTGAATACAAAAAATGAATCATAAAGGAGACGGTCTAAAAAACAAAATGACGGCCCATGCCGTCTATCAATCTATACTACTATTCACTATAACCCATGCATAGGTAATATAATAGTAATTTATTTTACTATTAGTAATACAATTGAGTATAGTGAAATATAATAATATACATACAAATTTCAGTCCACATAAATATATTTAAATTCCAAAAATGAAGAACCTTGTATTACGTCATGTACCAATGCCAAAGC
>NW_021765819.1:0-1624 GCF_005508785.2 Acyrthosiphon pisum
CAAAATCATGAACATCACAACATCGGACGCTCGCAGTGCAAAGTCAAATAGCAAGCTGCTCTCTGTTCAGAATTCTGCAACAGCCACTTGTTGAGTAGTCACAAGTTAGTAGTTAGTATTGTACGGACGACGTGCAGATATGCAAATCCTAATTATTCCAAAAAAATATTATTGCAATAAATTTTGTTCATGAACACAACACGGAATCATTAAAATATGACTCTGTACCTGAGAGGGTCCAAGTCCACTTTTATCAAAATTGAGGTTATGGTTTTTTCCTACGTGAAATTTTGACGCACGTCATTTTAGCTATTTTCATTTTAGACCAATGATGAATATTTACTGAGATATTGGGAAACAACAAAAAGAACTAAGTCCAAATATTAATTTTGATTTATGATTTTTGATCCAAGTCCATGATTAGGACTTGGATCATTTTGCCAAATTCTTGTAAGGACTTGGACGCAATTTATTATGTATTAATTAAGAAAGATTTGTTTTAAAATAATATGCTTTGTTTTTATTTTTACTATTATAATTTATATGTATTATTTAGGTGTTGGGTAGTAACTAACTGTAAATGTAACTGTAAATGTAACTGTAAATGTAACTAACAGTGTTACTTTACTTATAACTCGTTACTTTATTTCATTAGAATTCTTTCCGAGTAACGAAAATGTAATAGAATGACGCATCACAGTTTCGAATTATTATAAGTACCTACCTACCTATTGCGAATTGAAAAAAAATATATACTCAGTGGCGTACATTCAAATTTGCTCTGGAGGGGGTTCAAAAAAAATAATCAACACTAAAACCTTCTCTTTAAAACTACCCATTTCCCTAACAATCACAGGTTACAAGGGGGTCATTGTATAATGGGTTGTATTAGACTTGAATTCAATGATAAAATATCATTGTATAAGAAAAACGATTCTGAGCGAGGACGGTTTGTCACTCTGGATATTTTATATTGTTATTAATTATTTTATCATGTAAGTTGAATTAATATTATAATATTATAATTTTTTATTTGTTTCTATGGTGATAAACAAAGCGTTAGAAATTAAAATCGAATTTTTAGCGTTTTTTCGTAATTTTTCGATGATTTTTCCCGTGGAATTAAATAACTATTGAGAAAAATCAGAAAATAACCTTTCTAAAGTACCATCTTGATCCAATTTGCTAAAAGATAAGGTACTATATGTTGAAATCGATGCACTCCTTCTGGAAGAAATTTTGTATACAGGAACAGGATATAAAAAAAAAATAAACACCATTATAAAAACAATAGCTTCCTCGCTCCGCTCAGAATCTAAAATAGTATATAAGAAAATCCATTTTATATGACTTAGCACGGCGGCAGTCAGCAATGGAGATGTTGGTATTGTGTTTTAATGTTTTAATGTTTTTCTAACTTTTCATAATAACTTCTATTTTTATGAAATAATTACAATTTAAACGTTAATAAATAAATTATTTCAGACTATTTTTTTAATAAATCTTTAATAATCAGAAATCAAAATTAACCCGAAAATAACCGAAATTAACCGGTTCTAGAACCCTTATATTTTTTTAGAAACCGAAACAAAATCGGACCCTTAAACAAATGAATTTAATAACC
>NW_021765820.1:0-783 GCF_005508785.2 Acyrthosiphon pisum
TTTATTCACAATAATACTATCAATTAATATACTTAGTAATATCATAGGCTGGCTGACTGACCGTTTTCGCTCAGAATCGTTTTTAATGATAACATATCATTGAATTCAAATTTAACACCATCCATTACAGTGACCCACTTGTAACCTACTGTGCAGGCATGCAGCAGAGCGACATCCACCTTTTTATAGTTAGATTTACAATTAATGCAATAGATAAAGGTGTCAAGGTCCTCATAAGTATTTCATACTTTAGCAAGTTTTGTGTAATATAGCATTATAGCGTACCTAAATTAAAAATGATCGTAACTCATTTAAAAACTGAATTATCGTAAAAAACCTATATACAAACACAGATAGTGTTCTTATTATCAAGTTTCATAATGGCTAAGTTGATTCACTCTAATTTAAACGATGCTAAACGTGATCTGCTTAGCGTTAATTTGCTAAGACGTAAGTAAACTTAATACGCGTACCTACCTATTAAGCTTACCTACGTTTTACGTGTAAAAACGTAAAACTAAGGTACTTAAACTTGTAAGACGGAGACAAGTCTTAGAAGTCTTAAATGCAATCTTTCCGTCAAAATACAGTTACTAATAGTAAAATAAATTACTTTAACAGTTGCAATATGGATATAATAAATATATCTTAAAATATATATATATTATACGTTATACGTTTTTTATTATACGTTTTATAATATAATATACAGTAAGTCCCAGAAGTCCCGTATCACCCTTAGTATCTCCGTGGAAAATCAATATATTTAAATGCAATTTTTTT
>NW_021765821.1:0-2056 GCF_005508785.2 Acyrthosiphon pisum
TCAAAAGTTTTTTTTATTAGCATTTAAAGTTCAAAAATGGACAAAATATGGAAAAAATCACGAAAATTACGTATTTATGTTGATTTGGGTTGATTATAAATTCGGTAAAAAATTTTCTTTTTAGAACTAAGATTTTAATATGTGATACAAAGATTCCTTATAGGATAATCTACCTTTTATAAAAAAAAAAAATGTCTATAAGAAAGTCAAATTAAATTTTTATGAGCGTTTGAAATTCACATTTTTACAACATTTGATATTCACTCGATTTCTTACGTAACGATTTTCTTTATTTTGTTGTAATTAAAAAACGAATGACTGTAGAAACTTGAAAATTTCACTGAATGTTTATATTAGCATTTTATACATACGATAAAATTTTGAAAATAATTTGACTCTTTTTGAGCTGTTTACGGACATTGTAAGTTTTCAATTTTTTTAGTTTTTTTTTCTATAAATATCAACAAAGTTTTATCTATTGGGCCAAAAAGTGTAAAAAATTAATACAAAGCTCCTGATACATTGTTACAATAGCAGTTGAAAAATATTAAAAATACATAGGCACAATTTTTTTTTATAAGCATTTGAAGTTGAAATTTTGACAAAATTTATCAAAATTAAAATTGAATAATTATTTTGTAGTTAAAAATTTATAAAATGTTCAACTTTTATATCTAAGGATTGAAAATTTAAAACAAGATTCCACGTAAATATTTAATTATGTTGCCAAAAATTCTAAAAAATACATAAGCATACAGTTTATTTTTATAGTCATTTTAATTTCCAATTTAGACGAAATTGCATATTAAAAAACCGGGAATAACTATTTTAGGTATTTTGTTGTGATTGTAATGATTGTATAATATTATTTGTGGTTACTTGAAACTTCTAAAGTATACTATTATATATCTATGATAGTACCACGGTTTGTTGTTGATGTATAATGCGTTACCTGATTGATATTGTGGTATGATTAATTTGGAATTTATTATTAATACCTATTATAGGTCAATTTTTTTTTAATACTAGATTTTTAATACTAGATAAGTATACCTATAATAGGTATGTCTAATACCTAGACTGACAAACCGTCTCCACTCAGAATCGTTTTTCTTATCCAGTGATATTATATCATTGAATTCAAATTTAATACTATCCATTATACAGTGACCCACTTGTAACCTACTGTACAGCAGAGCGACATACACTTACCCACCTTTTTTAAAAATTTAAACCTATTTATTTCACCAGTTGTATATTTGAGCCAATATTTTTGAATATTATTTTTATGTAATTTTTTTTCATTTTTGACGTTTAAGATGCCGTTGTGAAAAAAAAGGTATTACTTGTAATTTGTAAGAAAACAGCGGTTTTGGGTATACGGCTTTTTATGATATGCTAATTCAACTTTTTAACGGCCAATTCGCAAATGATGTTTTACCCAAAAATTGAACGATGCACAATTGTCTTACAAGATTAACAAAAGTGATGCCTTAACAACAACCTATGTTTTCCGTAGTGTTCTCCCGTCGGCCCTTCCTTGTATCTACTTACATACACATTTATTTTATCTTCTTTACGAATTATGTCCTAAATAAAGTGCATAACTGGCAGAAGTGGCAATTAACCGATTTTTTTTAACAATTATAAATTCAACAAGAATATAAATAATTATCATTATTTTTATTTTTTTAATACCTACTTACCCACCTAATACATATTAGATATAAAGTAATTTTATATTTTAACTAACTTTTAGATTCTGAGTGAAACGATGAATGTATTGATTTTACAATGATGTGTGTTTTTTTATTTTTTTTTTTATTTTTTTTTTTATTTTTTTTGTGTCTGTGTACACGATAAGTAGTCGAAATAATGCTACGATTTTCAACTTCAGTATCTTGTTCGATCAGAAAGTGAATATCGTTGGTGCATTGGGGAGGTCAAAATTTAAATTTCCCAGTGGTTTTCAAAAGCGCCGGGAAAAACAAAAGAAAAATTAAGGAAAAACGGGAATTTTTACGCAAAATCTGTTTTCGAGAAAATCGATTTTGGT
>NW_021765822.1:0-1426 GCF_005508785.2 Acyrthosiphon pisum
TACAAAGTTTGTCGTTTTTACTTAATTCCACCTACAGTGGATTAATATAATCAATTAATACAAAATCCTAATCTAACCTAACCGTACTAAAATCCAATGAATAAAAAAACCAAATTTAGTCCTTATTAAATTAATCTATCTTCTTTCCAGAGGTCTAATCTACACACAAACATTCATACCAAGCTGAACCCATGCACTCCGTTATCAGTAAAAAATTGCAACTTAAAAAAATTATGATTGTTTAACTGTTTTTGGATGTAACTTGCTGCAATGTTCAATAATTTGATTTGGTGCTAGCTTATACCTGATATGCCCAAATAACCAATGTAAACCAATAATAAATAAATACTAATTTCTACTGTAGACTGTAACTAATGGCAATTTAAAAAATAAATAAAAATAAATTTCCAATTTCCATTGTGAATCTCGAGATCCCTGTTTGAGCACCTCTTTAAAATGCGAATTTCAAAAAATCCTTTCTTAGTGCGCCTATACATAGTAATAAGTACATTCACTGAAAATTTCATATCCATAGCTTCAGCAGTTCCGGCTAGGTGATGATGAATCACCCAGGACAAGTCTTTTTATATATACAGACTAGGCAATATATATAATAAATAAAATGTAAGAAATAAACAATGTTGAATTAGAACTAAATTAAGAATAATTTCATAATTTTTATATTTTCCAAGTCTTTGTGGCAAGTTATTAGTTATTAGTTATTATTATTAATTTAATTATTAAAAATAATTGTGTGATGTACATCATATTAATGCAATGAAAATGAATTAATATTTAAATACATTTCAATAGGCTTGGATTTACCAGATGGTGGTCATATCAGTCATGGTCTGATGGCTCAAAAAAAAAGATTGTCTGCAGCATCAATATTTTTTGAAACTTTACCATATCACGTAAATATGGAAACTGGTTTAATTGATTATGACGAGTTAGAAAAATCTGCAAAGAATTTTAAGCCTGATATTATTATTGCTGGTTTGTATGAATTATATATGCATTTAAAAATGTATGTAAAAACATGACTTACACCATATAATTGTTATAGGCGTAACTTCCTACCCAAGGACATTGGACTATAAACGTTTTAGAACAATAGCTCAGGCTAGTGATTCTTACTTGATGGCTGATATGTCACATATTAGTGGTTTAGTTGCTGCTGGTGTTATTCCTTCACCTTTTGAATATTGTGATGTGGTCACTTCTACTACTCATAAAACATTAAGAGGTCCTCGAGCTGGAGTCATATTTTATCGTAAAGGTAAATGTTGAATAGACTTTATTAAGTTATCAAAATTTAATGTACAAATATTTTTAATACAGGAGTTAAATCAGTATCAAAAACTGGTGAAAATGTCATGTATGACTTGGAAGACCGTGTAAATGCTGCTGTTTCCCAGGATTTCAA
>NW_021765823.1:0-902 GCF_005508785.2 Acyrthosiphon pisum
ATAGCTTTAAAACTATTCGAATAGTTTATCGAATAGTTTTCATTCGAATAGTTTTTATTCGAATAGTTTATCGAATAGTTTTATTGAATAGTTTTCATTCGAATAGTTAATCGAATAGTTTTATCGAATAGTTGTCATTCGAATAGTTTATCGAATAGTTTTCATTCGAATAGCTTATCGAATAGTTTTCATTCGAATAGTCTATCGAATAGTTTTATCGAATGTTTATTTATTTCGAAAGTTTATAATATATTAGTTTATCGAATAGTTTTCAATGTTTTCAATTTTTCATTCAATAGTTTAGTTAATCGAATAATTTTTATTTTTTATTCATTCGAAATTCGAATTTTGATTGGTTGTAACTTTTAACTTGTAACTTGTTAGTTTTTTATCTTATAAATTTGATACATAAAAATAATAATGTATTTTTATCCATAGAAGAAATTACATCAGATTTGAATTTTAGAGTTCTTCAAATATCTCTATGAACAACAAGTTTATTTACTTTCTAAATTTTAATGTATAATTATTAATTACTAATTTGTAAAGATAATTTTCTACAGCTTATATTTGAAAATTGGAATACGTGTTTATGTGGGGACAATGATTCATCGCTAAAAAGTAAAATCTCAGGTGGTCAAGAAATAAATTGTGAATTAAAATTTGAAATATCAAAATTCCAAATAGTCCGTATAATAAAAAACTATTCGATAGTGTTATTCGAATAGAATATCAAACTATTCGAATAAACTATTCGATAGTGCTATTCGAATAGACTATTCGATAGTGCTATTCGAATAGACTATTCGATAGCTTATCAGATATTCGATAGTTTTTATTGAAAAACTACTAATCGGTTATACTTAAAAAACATTCGAATAGTATTCGATAGATTAAAAAAA
>NW_021765824.1:0-929 GCF_005508785.2 Acyrthosiphon pisum
AATAAATTCGTAACTAAACGAACAATTAATGTTGATAAGCATTTTCGTTCAATAACTCTATAATATATTGTAACAAGGCGTACGTTTTGCTGTTTATTATCTCGTTAGCCTCATTGAATATTTAATTTGAACATATACAATTTTCTGATGGATTTTTGTTAAGTTATTTTCTTTTATATTTCTATACTCTCTATAATGACATAGAAGGATTTTTACGAATTCACAAAAATTGACAGTGAAAAAGAAGGTCCATAACTCACAGCCTACATAGGGGTACGAGTAATTATAGTCTGCTGGGGAATGCGGTGGTGGCGCCGACCAAACGTATTCCGGACACAGCACTGCTACGCACTTTCGACGGCGTAGCCCGTGGGAGCGTTAAGTGGCTAACAACACGTACTTGTATTCTCATGACATAAAAACATGGTATGATCAGTGTCGGCCTGGCCCAGGCGGCTAGGAGGCGATCGCCTCCGAGGCCCCGACCAGTATTTTTCAAGAAATAAATGAAATTATTTACCTAAATGTACCTACTATATATAGCCCAGTGCTATGCGTTTGGATCGACTAAATGATTTTATAATAATAGTATAATATACATTTTATTATTTTAATGATACTAAAATTATAATATTTTAGTTCGTGGTAATAATACATTTATATGATAATTTTGGAATCTATGATTATGTTGAAATACGTACTTTGATGTTTGATCGATGTTATATTACTAAATATATATCGATCCATATTATGTGATAAATATATATAAAACGTTTTTAAATTATTTTTTTGAGATTTGGTATTTTTGAGAGGCCCTTTGAATAATTTGCTCCTGGGCCCTTTAGATCCCAGGCCGACACTGGGTATATATCGTAATTTTTAACGGTCAGATCTTTGGTAAGCATGTGATGAATAATAAGAAATAATTA
>NW_021765825.1:0-611 GCF_005508785.2 Acyrthosiphon pisum
AAAAAAAAAGGTTTAGATTGGACACCCGTTGGCTGTTATCTTTTTTAAATAACTTGTGAAGGGATAATAGACTATACTGTAAACAAAAAAGCCAGTTTTAATTCGAATTATGAACCAATAGGTTAAATATATTACATAAATAAGATTATACGAAATAAAAAAAAAAAGCGGGTAAGTGGATGTCGCTCTGCTATACAGTAGATTACTTCTGGGTCATTGTATAATAGTTGTATTAAACTTGAATTCAATTATATAATATGATTGTATAAGAAAAACGATTCTGAGTGGAGATGGTTTGTCAGTCTGGATATTTTATATTGTTATTATATTATATTATATTATATCCTGTAAGTTGAATTAATATTATAACATTATTATTTTTATTCGTTTCTATGGTGATAAACAAAGTGTTAGAAATTAAAATCCCATTTTTAGCGGTTATTCGTAATTTGTTGGTAGTTTTTACCGTGGCATTAAATAACTATTGAGTAAATCGAAAAATTACATGTTTAAAGTACTATCTTGATCCAATTTGCTAAAAGATAAGGGACTATATGTTGAAATCGAAGCACTCCTTCTGGTAGAATTGTTGTATACAGGATAAAAAAAAA
>NW_021765826.1:0-927 GCF_005508785.2 Acyrthosiphon pisum
TTTAAGAGAAATTTGGTGAATACTGTTATCTCACAATGTAATTATATTATATTATATTTTTATTTGATATATTTTAATATTATTATTTATATGTAAGTGAGCACAGTGAAAACGTTTTTTTTAATAGGTGGGTATTGAATACTTTTGTTTTGCCCCCCCATAATTTTAATTAGTTTGCGCCTCTGTAACTATCGTAATATTAGTATTCAATATTTATTAATTTAGAATAACAAAAAATAAATTTATTTTGTTTTTAATTTTAATTTCAATCTAAATTTAAGAAAATTTTCTAAGTTGATGTTGAAATTTATAAGTTAACACTTATTAAAATCTTAAATGTACATTACCTATATACTATTATCAGTATTATCACTATTATAACAATTATAAATTTCAAAGAAAACAATTTATACTTAATACTCCTTATGTCTTGGTCGTTATTAAGATTTATACGTTTTATGCATGGGGCATTATACGTGTAACGAATAAAACGTTTTAAACGCGTATATTACCAACCCTGATATTTATTATAAAATAGTAAAATATTTATTTATTTTGTATGATTTTGCAATAAATCAATACATTTTACATAATTAAAACAATAAACTTGCTCATCTCCTTTAAGCTTGCTTGTGATGGAGGTGAGAGTTCTTACTTTATTAAGAGAAAAATTACTGCTGTTACATAGTTAATAAATAGGTATGTATTTACTTTCTTATTAATTGAAAATAACAAAAAGAAGAGAAAAAAAATATACATGACAGTTAACTTTTTTAAAAACATTATCTTTTATGAACACAGAATAGAAATATAATATGCAGGAAAATAAAGCATTTTAAGTAAAGCATTTTTAAAACAAAAAAATATTTTGATAAGTATTAAAAATTAATATTTAATGACATACATAGCTCAGTTGCAGTATTACTA
>NW_021765827.1:0-479 GCF_005508785.2 Acyrthosiphon pisum
TTTCTGAGCGTAAATTTGGTATGTTACGCGTTTGTAAGACAGAGATAACACATTCGGGTGTGGCGTCGTCTTAAGTGTCTATAACTTCCAAACTAAGTACGTGTGGCACATAATTTTGCAGATCTGTAATTACCGAGGAGAATAGGTACTAGACTCTAAAAAATAAGTTACTTTGGTAAAGTAGATTTATAACATTTCTACTTGGGAAAGAGATATAGGAAAATTAATGTGTTCTTTTAAATGTATTTTATTAGTTGAGTTACGTATTTGAAATTTTTTACGGGCAACGAAGTGTATGGAGCTTACTAGTATTATAATATTATAACATATAAATTGTTTTTATAATGTAATCTGTGTATAATATGATACCGTTTAATACTTATATAATTTGAACTTAGTTCCGAGTTTCCAACTGAAGAATTGATTTATTTATTTACTTTTTTTTGAAAATGTCTACGAAACGATTTTGCGGGAATGAC
>NW_021765829.1:0-1079 GCF_005508785.2 Acyrthosiphon pisum
ACATTTTGTTGCCTTTGGATTATATATTACCAGTAAACGACAAATCACATTGAGTTGTGAACATTTAAATCCATATTATAATATTAAACTGTTTAATATTATATAATATTATCTATGTAATATTAAACAGTAAGTTTTATATTATAATATATATCTATGTTTAAATCATCGTGTTTGTAACCATGGTTTATCGTATTATACTATTATCACAACTATCACAAGAAGCATGATAAGGGTTGAGTGGAATCAGTGTAGCCACGCAACAAATTTCACTGTTATATTGTATACGGCCATCCTGAATTACAGTTTTTTTTTATCTTTTTTTTGTTATCTTGACTCTAATATTTGTTTGTGTTAAACTGTTAAATGTTAAATGTTAATAATTTTGAACACATTTTACATTACACAGTTATTATACAGTTTTCCGTTTGATTTTTTTTTTTGGTTCACCTAGACCTTTCCAATTCTCAACCTCGTTAACGTTGTCTGTAATAAGAGCAATTGAAGTAATCTCATTTTCAAACTCTTGGTTGATGGTCCCGAAACATTCTTCTATAATAGGAGTGTTATTATCTTCAATTAAATGAGGTTTATTCATATCATTGTCAAAAGATGTTGTTGCAATGTTTGGGACGTTTGATATTTCGTCATCTACCTCTTTTTCTATATTTTGGTCGTTTACTTTGAGTTTAGCTCCTATTATATTCATTGATCCCGTGATAAAACTTATATGATCCTGAACAAATTCATCAATTCTAAGTGGCAATGTTTTGTGTTGAAATACTCTATTTTTCAAATCATTGAATAGGCTTTCCGAAGTTGAACTTGATTCAGTAATATCACCGTATTTAAAAATGGGTGTCATGACTGCTGACCAACAAGGCAACAGTTTGCAGAAATCTAAAATTCTTTTCGGGAGGCTCTCGTTATGAAATGCATTTAAATCATCCCCTTGGCTTGATGTGTTGTTACACATGTCGAGACAAGTATTATAAACGGACTGTAATTCTTCAAATATGTTATTTGGAGTTAAATCCGTTGGTACTATAAAAGTAGAATCAGTGCACTCATTTATTATT
>NW_021765830.1:0-657 GCF_005508785.2 Acyrthosiphon pisum
ATATAATTCTGACACTCGTGTTGGACGTCTTTCCAATGACATTATTAGTGTCCAACAAGAGTGACTCTTTTTTAGTGTAAACTTGTTCTAATCCTTTGTCTTCTTTAGCTAATTGGACAGCACCAGTGAACAGTCCTCTTGTAACCCTGTACAATTTGCATGATTTCATGTAAAATTCAATTGATACTAGGTAGCACAAAATATCAAATACTCAAATAGTTTTTTCAATAGGGAGATAGGTACTACTTACGACGTTGACGACGGCACAACCGCATTTCTGATCACCGTATTTGCGGATTGCTTCAGTAAATTAAAAGCCATATTATAAGTTAACTTTTTATTTTTTTATGTTTGACACAAACGGGTTTCGAAAAATAAATAAAATTCTCGATACTGAATTTCTGGCAGTCGAACTGTCGAAGATCAATGATCATAGTATCATACCCACATAGACTCAGTATCATAATATAAACAACTGGATATGATCGCAAAAGTCTAGATTTGGTCCAAGTCCGTGCAATACGTCACTTGCTTACCCGTATTATCATATTGTCATTAAATTATTATTACTAAACACTACACTACGTCACGTGCTTACTGAGTGATATGACCGTCAGAGAGTTACGATCATACCTTGTTTCTATATCATGCTCAGTA
>NW_021765831.1:0-1030 GCF_005508785.2 Acyrthosiphon pisum
ATATGTATAGTCGGCCATACTGTTGTTTGCTACTCTGCAGTAGTTGATAATTTGTACTTCATAAACCATACTACCATAGTATTTTATAATGTTTATAGTGTCTATACTCCATACTAATCATCATATTTACAAGTTACAGTTGACATATCACTCCACGTGACAATGTCTGGATATGGATACTAGATAAACCAACATATTACAAATATTTTGCATAGTATTTTTAACATTATAATAGATATATGTTAGGTCTGAACTAATTTAATAGTTTGTAGGTAAATAAATAAATTTTTTTTGATTTTCAAAATTGCAATTTAATACATACACAATTAAAAATAAATATTAGTTAAATATAATTAATTCCTCTTAAGGCAAATCAATGTTGTGACACACTTGGTCGCAAAAGGTTTTTTTAGGCCATTCTTTTACATTTTAAGATAATTTAACAATAATATTTTTATAATCATACATAAGTAACGAATTCATGTAAAAAATATGTCAATGTCATGAACAGGGTTTGAGACTAAAATCTAGATCAGACTTCAAATATGAAATTTTAAAGTATCTTTAACTTTAATTCCGTAGTTTTTTAAATTTAAATCAATTTAAATAAATTCTATATAAATAATTTATACTACCCTAATCATTACTGAATCTTCCACATTACATATTCATATTATATGAACCACTTAAAAATTGTACTTTAATTTACAAGACCAGAACTATGAAAAATCTATTCCAAATTTGATGATACACTTCAATCAAAATTTCCGTTTTGCAATTGTGCAAAATATGAGTAAAGACAAAATGTATTAAAAAAAAATAGAACAAACTATTCAATAATCCCAGAATCGCAATTAAAGTTTAATTAAAAAATGGCTCTAATAATATTTAAACATCAATTAAGTACCATTCATTAAATAACAATTAATACTAAATAGGCAACAACACCAATCATTGACAAAAGAAATTTAGTATTATACTAATAAAATGTAATACTAAAAAATTTTAATAAAAATCTATAACGTATGAA
>NW_021765832.1:0-792 GCF_005508785.2 Acyrthosiphon pisum
TTTTTTTATTTTTTTTGTGTCTGTGTACACGATAAGTAGTCGAAATAATGCTACGATTTTCAACTTCAGTATCTTGTTCGATCAGAAAGTGAATATCGTTGGTGCATTGGGGAGGTCAAAATTTAAATTTCCCAGTAGTTTTCAAAAGCGCCGGGAAAAACAAAAGAAAAATTAAGGAAAAACGGGAATTTTTACGCAAAATCTGTTTTCGAGAAAATCGATTTTGGTTTTTGGTGTAACTTTAAAACAAATGACCGTAGATACATGAAATTTTCAATGGTTGTTAACATTTCCATTTTCTATACACGATAAAATTTTCAAAATATTTTGATTTATTTTGAACTGTTTAGAGACATTTTCATTTTCTATTTTTTTTTAGTTTTTTTTCTAAAAATATCAATAAAATTTTATTTGTTGGATAAAAAAGCTTGAAAATTTAATAGAAAGCTCCTAGTATATTGTTTCAAAGGCAGATGAAAAATATTAAAAATCGTTAGTCACAGTTTTTTTTTATAAGCATTTAAAGTTCAAAAAATGACAAAATATGGAAAAATCACGAAAATTTGAAAATTATTTCGAGTTAGAAATTCATAAAAATTTTTCTTTTTAAATCTAAGATATGAAAATGTAATACAAGATTCCTTATAAGATTTTCTACATTTTAAAAAAAAAAATGTCTATAAGATAGTCAAATTACATTTTTATGATCGTTTGAATTCAAATTTTTACAACATTGTATATTCACTCGATTTCTCATGTAGCGATTTCCTTATTTTGTTGTAATTCAAAAAC
>NW_021765833.1:0-855 GCF_005508785.2 Acyrthosiphon pisum
GGGATGGCGGTGGGTGACGTTTTCGCGGGGATAAATTGTTAGACTTTATCACCGTCAATAATAATCGTTATTCTCCCGTGAGTACATATATAGCTACACAAACCATTCACGGTATGATATTATTGCAGTACGTACTCGGGATAATAATATTGATAGCTATTAACAATAATTAATTAAATGTCACTTGTAGTGTTATCACTGATTTAACACGGCACCGAAATGTCGCAGAAGCTGGAAGAGTGTTTGAACCCTCTCCCATAAACGTGCAAATTATAATCATACATATCCATAATATTAGAAATTGTAAATATGATATGCCTATACCGTTCAGTAGTTAATAAAATAGGAATAATGGATTAATATAGCCACTATTTCTCTAACCATCGAATTTTTTTATCCCAACTTCGACTTCACCTTAATTATATAATTATCGTTTTGTGACTGCATGCAATCAACACTAGCGTTTATTTTTTTGGATAGGGATTTAAGAAATGTATTAATACAGTTATAGTAACGAAAACTAACGATATTCAACATAAACATTACTATAGATTACAGAACATTATTAAAGTGTATCTTGTAACGTGGAACATATGGTTTTAAATTTGCGTTTAACCTGTAAAAAATGATACGATAATTTACCTTATTATTTTACCTTTAACAACATTATATTTTTATCCATTCATCACATTTAATTTTGAATTTATCATTTATCAATTATAATTAAATCATATAACTGTACAGTGTACATCTACCTACTAAATTGCTTTAAATATAGTCCTCCAAAACTAAAGGGAAACGCTTAAATTCTATAGTAAATATTATAAGGGGGTTAATGTCGTTACAATTGGGGTT
>NW_021765834.1:0-710 GCF_005508785.2 Acyrthosiphon pisum
TCAGAATTTGGCGCACGACCGTTATATCTCGAAGTTATAGCTAATTGAAGTTTTAACTTTATATAATAACCCTTAAATATCTATAATGCTTGATTTCTCGCTACGCTCGCTCGGACATTAAAATCGAAAATATCCCCCTATTTGCTGTGTAAACCACCACGGGTGAACATAGGTTTTCAAAAATATTGTATTTAAAGTATACGTTTATCGCAAGCGTGGCCACTCGCTCGCTACGTTCGCTCGGACATTAAAATCGAAAATATCCCCCTATTTGCCGTGTAAACCACCACTGGGCCACAACTGGGACCGCTTGGAGACGCGACATTTATAAGTTATCAAACGTTCCTATTATATACTAACTTTGAAGTGTCATAACTTCGAAACTAAGTCTGAACCCCAAATTCTGACTTCACCATCGTCTTCAGCGTACTTAACTACATAAGTATCAAAAAAAAAAAAAAAAAAAAAAAAAGGTGTCCCGTAAAGTAGAAATATACCAGAAAAACTATCCAACAAACCATATTATGTGTCTGGAATTTTTATTTTTGCAAATTACCAAATTTTAACTTAACACTAAGTTAAGTTACTTTTTTTTTAAATTTAACTTTTAACTTAACTTAACTTAATTATTTTAAAATAACTTAACTTAACGAGTTAAAAAAAATCGTTAACTTGCCCAGCCTTGATATTACATAATATATTAATATGTA
>NW_021765835.1:0-952 GCF_005508785.2 Acyrthosiphon pisum
TATAGTGTGTAAATTATATATTATGCGAGTTGCAATTATAAATGTTTTTAATAAAATTAATAATTTTAAATTACAAATTGACAATTGTTATGTTTTCATGTTATAAAAGTTATAATATATATTATGAAGATCATATACTCATTTTCACATATTATATGACATTCAATTGCTATACGATAAAAAATATTGTTAAATTATTAATTTGAGATGAGTATAGTTTAAATTAGTAAATAAGTAAAAGTAAAAGGGTATACAGTGTACATTATGATAAAAGTTCAATAAAATTATTTTTTATAATTTATAAATTAGAAACTAGAAAGACACATTCACTCTTTATGTGATTTACATACTAATTTAAAAAAAAATAAATTAACTTTTTAAACTGAGTTAAGTTAATATTTTTATCTATATTAATTTTTAACTTATCGATCTTGTGTCGTCTTAACTTTTAACTTAACTTAACTTGAGTTAATTATTTTCATTAACTTGTCCACCTTTGCTTAACGAGTATAATATGATATAATTACCGCACGTGTCGAATATCGGAATATATTATCTGTACATATTTAATATTTACAATAAAATCGGAAGAAAATCGCATAGTTTATGTGTAATATTATAAATTATTTACCATCGTATATAATATTATTTGATGCCAATCTTATTGTTTTTTTTTTTAAATATATATTTTAGTCTATACACCTAATGCGTTTTGATTATCGTTCAACCGCAGCGCCGTCGTATTTTATATTATAATACACCATGATTATAATAATTATGTTTTCTATAATATCCTCTATAAAAATCGAATCGTTCGTCCTAAAAAAAAAGTTTTCGATATCATTAGTAACAACGTATTAAATTCCCATGCCTGTGGTTTTTCGACCTTGTATTGTTTGTCTATACACGTGTATTTAGCACGTTGACGTTTTATCAGGCTCGTTTGCTATTA
>NW_021765836.1:0-837 GCF_005508785.2 Acyrthosiphon pisum
AGCGTTTGAAAATCATATTTTTAGAACATTTGATATTCACTCGATTTCTTACGTAACGATTTTCTTATTTTGTTGTAATTAAAAACGAATGACTGTAGAAACTTGAAAATTTCACTGAATGTTTATATTAGCATTTTATATATACGATAAAATTTTGAAAATAATTTCACTCTTTTTGAGCTGTTTACGGACATTGTAAGTTTTCAATTTTTTTAATTTTTTTTTCTATAAATATCAATAAATTTTTATCTATTGGGTCAAAAAGTGTAAAAAATTAATACAAGGCTCCTGATACATTGTTACAATAGCAGTTGAAAAATATTAAAAATACATAGGCACAATTTTTTTTTATAAGCATTTGAAGTTAAAATGTTGACAACATTTATCAAATTTAAAATTGAATAATTATTTTTTAGTTAAAAATTTATAAAATGTTCAACTTTTATATTTAAGGATTGATAATTTAAAACAAGATTCCACGTAAATATTTAATTCTGTTGCTAAAATTCTATGATATACATAAGCACAGTTTATTTTTATAGTAATTTTAAGTTTAAATTTGGATAAAATTACATATTAAAAAACCTGGAATAACTATTTTAGTTATTTTGTTGTGATTGTAATGATTGTAGAATATTATTTGTGGGTAGTTGAAACTTCTAAAGTATACTATTATATATCTATGATAGTACCACGGTTTGTTGTTGATGTATAACGCGTTACCTGATGGATATTGTGATATGATTAATTTGGAATTTATTATTATACCTATTATAGGTCAATTTTTTTTTTAATACTGTAGATAAGTATACCTATAATAGGTATGTCTAATACCTA
>NW_021765837.1:0-765 GCF_005508785.2 Acyrthosiphon pisum
GCCTATGTATTTTTAATATTTTTTAACTGATATTGTAACAATATATCAGGAGCTTTGTATTAAATTTTTACACTTTTTGGCCCAACAGATAAAACTTTATTGATATTTATAGAAAAAAAAACTAAAAAAATTGAAAACTGAAAATGTCCGTAAACAGCTCAAAAAGAGTCAAATTATTTTAAAATTTTTATCGTATATATAAAATGCTAATATAAACATTCAGTGAAATTTTCAAGTTTCTACAGTCACTCGTTTTTTAATTACAACAAAATAAGAAAATCGCTACATGAGAAATCGAGTGAATATCAAATGTTGTAAAAATATGAATTTCAAACGCCCATAAACATTTAATTTGACTTTCTTATAGATATTTTTTGTTTGATAAAGGTAGATAATCTTATAAGGAATCTTGTATTACACTTTCATATCTTAGATTTAAAAAGAAACATTTTTATGAATTTCTAACTCGAAATAATTTGCAAATTTTCGTGATTTTTCCATATTTTGTCATTTTTTGAAGTTAAATGCGTAAAAAAAAAACTGTGACTAACGATTTTTAATATTTTTCATCTGCCTTTGAAACAATATACTAGGAGCCTTCTATTAAATTTTCAAGCTTTTTTATCCAACAAATAAAATTTTATTGATATTTTTAGAAAAAAAACTAAAAAAAAATGGAAAATAAAAATGTCCGTAAAGAGCTCAAAATACATCAAAATATTTTGAAAATGTTATGGTGTATAGAAGATGATAAGATAAACATTC
>NW_021765840.1:0-1136 GCF_005508785.2 Acyrthosiphon pisum
CAACGTATCAAATAAATAAATAAATAAACTATTTATAAGTTTTAATTGAAAGGGTGCTCGCCAGCTTATGGTAATCGGTAAAAAAGACCAAGGAAAAAAAGAATAATTTTTAAAAATATATTTAATTGATTAGGTATCACAAGAAAAAAAAAAGTTATTGATATCAAATTATTATTATTAAACAAAATTAAATATTAATGATATTGTGTCGTGCGTGCTACAGCAGTTAAGAAATTTTCAAATTATAATATAAATATTAAAAAATAAGGTATAATTAAATATTTAAGTAAATAAATAATTGATTTTGTTTGAATGATTTTTTGGCATAAATCTGGTTTAGCAACCCAGTGGCGCCCAAGTCTATGGTGACGTCGGGCCGTGGCCCGACCTCTTTTTTAAAAAATGTGGCCGGCTGGCCATATTTTATTTACTTCACAACTTTAATATGAGCATGAGTATATTTAAACCGTGATTATGAATAAATGTATATTAGGGTACCTCTATATTAAATAATTAAGATATTGAGGCCGGGAAGTTTTAAAATTGCCCGACCACATTTTAAAAACTTCGGCGCCACTGTAGCAACCTATCGATTTTTCAAATTTTTTTTTTCCAACATGTGTATTTTAGTGTTCTTTATAAAAATGTAAAAAAAAAAAGCCCAGAGAAACTTCGTTTTGACGTTATTGATAAGAAACTCCAATAACTATATATTTTCGTTATGCGTATTTTTAAAAAAAAAATACTTAGAAATTAGAACTGAATATTATTAATTTTTTTTTTCATTATGTGTGGTTTTAACGGTGATTTCGAAATTGTTTGAATTTTTTTTGCGGAAGCTATTATTTTGGAAGGTTAAGCCATCCAATGTTTGCTATTTTACGTTAATACGCATGTGAGAAACAATACTTTAATACTGCGCGGAGGAACTCGTGTTTGGTGTTTTTTCGATTTTATTGACCGAGCGCAGCGCACTGAGCGAGTGGCAACGCTAGCAGATTATGTGCTATTTAACAACTTTGTTTATTCCGAGGTCTGCCCTAGGTGGTTTTACATACGATTATCAAATCGGGGGATATTTTCGATTTGATATTGTCCGAGTGATATCCAATGCTAAGTATATTTTTTTTAAAAAA
>NW_021765841.1:0-803 GCF_005508785.2 Acyrthosiphon pisum
AATACTCATACCAAAATCAGCTAATTTAAGTTCTCCTATCTCTTTGATGAGCAAATTCTGAGGCTTGACATCTCTGTGGAGCACACGACGTTGATGTATATATGCTAAGCCTCTGAACAATTGAAACATGAATAGTCGTACATTTGAATAGTCAAGACCTCCTGAATGTCTTTCCATGTATTGTGATAAATCGGTATGCTAAAATAATAAACACAAATTTAATGAGTTTCATTATTATAAGTATCTCATTTTTCACTGTTTCTGTTTTGTCCATTAATCATATTATACTGTGATATTCTTTAGAAATAATTAAGATTTTTTATTAAATTACTTAATATTATTTGTATTGTTTAAATTTTAAATTTTAAAATGAGGGCGTAATATATTTTTATTTTTTTAAACCTAGTCATAAAAATATTGTTTTAAATATGATCACAAAGTTCCTGGATTTAAAGTACAACTTAATCTTGACAATGGTATTAAAATATGATAAATTCTGCATTTAAATTATTAAATATGAAATATATTTTTAAGATATAAATAAAACATACAAATTATAATGTATTCGAATAACTCTATAATTGTATGGTGTCATTAAAACCAATATATGTTGTAGACAAATTAAATATTAAAAACAAATCATAATAATTCATTGTTTTATATTGTACGCAAGGTTTATGACTCATAAGCATTTATAGTATAATGGATGCATTACGAGCTATCAGCTGAATGTAATCAAATTAAATGAACATTTATTATAGAGGGAATTTATTTATTTTTTTAGCTCTAGAGCCTATTATAGA
>NW_021765842.1:0-417 GCF_005508785.2 Acyrthosiphon pisum
TATAATTGTAAAAGCGTTATACGGGACTGTTATCGAATATTGGTAGTGGGCTAACGAACACAATTTTTTGCCTACACAAATTAGAACACATTGCCTACACTACCTGATTATAGAATATTAGGTAAAGTTATTTCAACCAACACTTGAGTTTTAATTTTAATGCACATAATATTATACAGACGTGCTACGTGGTCCAGTTAAGAGGATACCCGCATAATATTATGTTGTCTCCGTCTTACACACGTGCGACATGGTTAATTTTCGTTTGCCAGTTTCAATAGTGTGCTATTCGTTTTACAGTGAACTGAACTAGGTATTATTAATTAATAATTAAACTTATAAGATTATATGTGTCCTCTCGATCGACTTTTTACGACATTTTAATTTTTAAACGAGCTATGTGTATGCACAAATTAT
>NW_021765843.1:0-786 GCF_005508785.2 Acyrthosiphon pisum
TCGGGACGCCGCAACGGATTTAAGAGTTATAGATTTGACTCTCAGTTCTTAAGTAGGTAAGGCGTCGGTGGGGATGACCGGCGCCGTTTTTTTTCGTTATTTACCATTCGCTATCACATCCGCCTTATCATGACGAAAATGTTCAAGTGTTACCTACTGCTTTTACGGCATTTGTACGAACCCGTTAGGATTTTATTCGGGTTGCCGGCTTAATATTTTATAGGCCGCGCGCGGCCGAGTTTTTCGATGGTTTTGTCAAAATGTCGAGTTTTTTAAAACGTCAGCTGATCTCCCCGTTGGCCAGTTATTCGCGTTCCCCGCTCAATGTATAGGCCGCTCGCGACCGTTGTTCGTTAGCGACGAGTCCCGGGGCGGATTGACATCGCGGAGAGTGTAGAGCGAAATGTTTAGAATTTTTATTCACGTAATTTATTACTTAATTTTGCGTTTTCGGTGACAGTAATGAACGTCGTCCGCGATCCGACGCAGTCGGATTGCATACCTGATGACGTGACCCGACCGTCGCACATTGTCTGCTATCCGACGAAGTCGGATTGCCTACTCTGTTAACTGAGTTAACTGACCTGCAAGGGACCCAAAAAATAGGGTGGCTATATGATTTGCATGGACGCCCGAAATGTTTTGAATTATTTTTTCACATAACTTAAGACTTAATTTTGATTTTTCGGTGACAGTAATGAATGTCGTCCGCGATTCGACGCAGTCGGGTCGCACACCTGATAACGTGACTCAGTCGTCGTCAAAAATTGTCTGATATCCGACGAA
>NW_021765844.1:0-1014 GCF_005508785.2 Acyrthosiphon pisum
ACTAACTATCGACGTACACTAAGGAACTGATTTAATACTTATTATTACAGAAATATCATACAAAAGCTAAAAAAATTGAAAACTGAGTATGTTCGTAAAGAGTTTAAAAAAGTCACATTATTTTAAAAATTTTATCATGTATAGAAAATGCTAATATAAACATTCAGTGAAATTTTCAAGTATTTACAGTCATTCGTTTTTTAATTACAACAAAATAAGAAAATCGTTACATGAGAAATCGATTGAATATCCAACAATGTAAAATATAAAAATTATAAAATTTTAATTTGATTTACTTGTGGACATTTATTTTTTTATTGATAAAGGTAGACAAACTTATGAAGAATCTTGTATTACATTTTCAAATCTTAGATTTAAAAATAAAACTTTTCATGAATTTCAAACTCAAAATAATAATTTACAAATTTTCGTCATTTATACATATTTTGTAAATATTTGAACTTTAGATGCTTATAAAAAAATTATGACTGGATTTTTAATTTTTTTCATGTGCCATTGAAACAATATACTAGGAGCCTTCTATTAAGAGCTCAAAATAATTCAAAATATTTGGAAAATGCTATGGTGTATAGAAAATGCTAATATAAAAAATAAAAATTCAGTCAACATTTCATGTACCTATGGTCATTTGTTTAAGAGTTGCACCAAAAACCAAAATCAATTTTCTCAAAAACAGATTTTGCGTAAAAATTTCTGCTTTTTCCTTAATTTTTCTTTTATTTTATTTTTAATGGCGTTTTTGAAAACTACTGGGAAATTTTTACTTTTGACCCCTTCAAAGTACCAACTAGATACACTCTCCTATCAGAAAAGATACTGTTGAAGAAAATCTAAGAATTTTTACTGTCTTAAATAAACACAAATCATTGTAAAATCAATACATTCATCGTTTCACTCAGAATCTAAAATAAAATGTGTTGAATTTAAATTCGATATTCTATATAATTTCGACAAAAGATAATCAGTATGATTAATTAAAATATGTTTTTGTAA
>NW_021765845.1:0-2346 GCF_005508785.2 Acyrthosiphon pisum
ATACAATTGTATTCCGTAATTTTAATAAAATAATGTTATATCATCCTAGGATTTGGTATAACACAGATTCTATAAAGTAATATTCACCCTTATTAAACCGTCTATACAAATATAAATTCAGTACAATCTGGGACATGCAGAAATATACAGAAAAACATAGAAAGAATATTTGTTTATGGTTCAAATGCAAGAGAAATTTTATTAATAAATCAAACCTTAACTAAAAAAAAATTTTACATTAAAAATACCTCTAGATTAATTATTATTAATCTTTAAGTTATTTACAATAGAATTCCAAGTTGGTCTGTTCGACGGTACATGATCATTAAAAATATTTATTGCTGATATAGAATCATTTCTTTTATCTTTATATATTCTTTAAGTCTGCTAATTTTCAGTGCTCAGTTTTATTATATTAATGTATATCAAACAAAAGTATAACAAAAAAATGTACTATTGTAAAATTGTGGTCCTTGTTTCTACGGGTATACATGTATGTTATCTGTGCATATTTAAATGATACCATACTGTTATATTCGGTAGAAACAGGTATTGAATACACTTTTACTCAAGTCAACGTGTGCAGTTAATTTAAGCATTAGAATTTTGATCATAGTATCTGGGTAAGCAAATTTTTGAATAATTAACAACCAAATAAAATTAAAAAAATATGATGAAATGTTATAGTCGATAATTCAAATTTGTAGGTACGTTACAGTGGCATGGTCAATGGTATTTTCAGAGGCAATTGCCTCTGAGATTTTTTTAAATAGAGGGGGGGGTGGTAGCTGGTGGTTCTGCTAGTAAATCTAATATGATATATTCAAGTCTATAACGATCTGAAATATAATTTGTTATATTATAATATTCATACATTATTATACATTAATACTTGGGATATTTGTAACTTGCATCTGGAAAATTTTGAGTTGACCACACCACTGGGGGCATATACATAACATATTATTGATAGATTATTATGCTTTGTTATTGTTAAAATAGAAGTCTACATCCTGAACCTATTAGATATTTTGAACCTTGAGATCCCTCAGAATAAGAAATTGATCTTTGTAGGAAGTTTATCTTTTTTATTGCTGAAATAATGAAAATTGGAAATGTAAGCTACCTGTGAATATTAATGACCTACATAACTATACTCGTAATTTGTAATAATTGTATTATATAATTTTACATTTAAAACACTATACTACCTATCGATATTTCCAATTTTTATACAATTGTATTCCGTAATTTTAATAAAATAATGTTATATCATCCTAGGATTTGGTATAACACAGATTCTATAAAGTAATATTCACCCTTATTAAACCGTCTATACAAATATAAATTCAGTACAATCTGGGACATGCAGAAATATACAGAAAAACATAGAAAGAATATTTGTTTATGGTTCAAATGCAAGAGAAATTTTATTAATAAATCAAACCTTAACTAAAAAAAAATTTTACATTAAAAATACCTCTAGATTAATTATTATTAATCTTTAAGTTATTTACAATAGAATTCCAAGTTGGTCTGTTCGACGGTACATGATCATTAAAAATATTTATTGCTGATATAGAATCATTTCTTTTATCTTTATATATTCTTTAAGTCTGCTAATTTTCAGTGCTCAGTTTTATTATATTAATGTATATCAAACAAAAGTATAACAAAAAAATGTACTATTGTAAAATTGTGGTCCTTGTTTCTACGGGTATACATGTATGTTATCTGTGCATATTTAAATGATACCATACTGTTATATTCGGTAGAAACAGGTATTGAATACACTTTTACTCAAGTCAACGTGTGCAGTTAATTTAAGCATTAGAATTTTGATCATAGTATCTGGGTAAGCAAATTTTTGAATAATTAACAACCAAATAAAATTAAAAAAATATGATGAAATGTTATAGTCGATAATTCAAATTTGTAGGTACGTTACAGTGGCGTGGTCAATGGTATTTTCAGAGGCAATTGCCTCTGAGATTTTTCTTAAATAGAGGGGGGGTGGTAGCTGGTGGTTCTACTAGTAAATCTAATATGATATATTCAATAGGTAGTCAATAACGATCTGAAATATAATTTGTTATATTATAATATTCATACATTATTATACATTAATACTTGGGATATTTGTAACTTGCATCTGGAAAATTTTGAGTTGACCACACCACTGGGGGCATATACATAACATATTATTGATAGATTATTATGCTTTGTTATTGTTAAAATAGAAGTCTACATCCTGAACCTATTAGATATTTTGAACCTTGAGATCCCTCAGAATAAGAAATTGATCTTTGCAGGAAGTTTATCTTTTTTATTGCTGAAATAATGAAA
>NW_021765846.1:0-985 GCF_005508785.2 Acyrthosiphon pisum
TTTGGTATTATCTCCCAAATTCCAGAAAAAGTCATATAAAAAAAGAGTATTTGAACATTTTAGATTCTGAGTGGAACGAAGAATGTATTGATTTTACAATGATGTGTTTTTTTTTTATTTTTGAATTTTTGAATTTTTGTGTCTGTCATCACTTTTTAGGACAGAAAAAGTGCTTCGATTTTCTTCAACAGTATCTTTTCTGATAGGAAAGTGAATCTAGTTGGTACTTTGGGGGGGTCAAAAGTAAAATTTTTCTTTTTAGAACTAAGATTTTAAAATGTAATACAAGATTCCTTATAGGTTATTCTACCTTTATCAAAAAAAAAAATGTCTATAAGAAATTCAAATTAAATTTTTATGAGCGTTTGAAATTCATATTTTTACAACATTTGATATTCACTCGATTTCTTACGTAACGATTTTCTTATTTTATTGTAATTAAAAAACGAATGATACTTGAAAATTTCACTGAATGTTTATATTAGAATTTTCTATACACGATAAAAATTTGAAAATAACTTGACTCTTTTTGAGCTGTTTACGGACATTGTAAGTTTTCAATTTTTTTAGTTTTTTTTTCTATAAATATCAATAAAATTTTATTTGTTTGGTAAAAATGCGTTAAAATTTAATACAAGGCTCCTGATACATTGTTACAATAGCAGTTGAAAAATATTAAAAATACATGGGCATAATTATTTTTTATAAGCATTTGAAGTTGAAATCTTGACAAAAATTACCAAATTTAAAATTGAATAATTATTTTGTAGTTAAAAATTTATAAAATGTTCAACTTTTATATCTAAGGATTGAAAATTTAAAACAAGATTCTACGTAAATATTTAATTCTGTTACCAAAAATTCTAAGAAATACATAAGCACAGTTTATTTTTATAGTCATTTTAAGTTCGAATTTGGACGAAATTACATATTAAAAAACCTGGAATATCTATTTTAGTTATTTTGTGTGATTGTAATGATTGTA
>NW_021765847.1:0-1706 GCF_005508785.2 Acyrthosiphon pisum
GTTTTATTTCGTCTTTTTTCACAACCAAGCGGAAGTCCCCTTCTTCAGTAAATAATATATCCGTTGTCAAAGATCGCACACAAACAGAACGTCGCCACGTTAAGGATGTTTATACTGATTACCATAATCGAGTCAAGTTCGGAGAACAGAATATCAAAGTCCATTACGTCAACGGCCTACCAAAAATCGTAACTACTGGTTCAAAAAACTTATTCTGAGAGCAAATGTCAATAGCAATCTAAAATGTATAAATAAATTAAACACTATTTCTAAAAATTTAAACAATAAATCCAATAAACGTTCTGATAAGACCCATACTAATACTAATACTAATTTTAATTTCACCGGTTACTATCAAAATGTTCGTGGTCTACGTACCAAAATTAGTCCAAAAAAACCTTATAATATTATATATTTCTATTTTGTCTAATTATTTTATGTAAAATTAAATTGTCTAATACAATAATAATATATGAACTTGATTCGTATTATATTGTTAGGTTTTTGTTAACTCCCAAAATATATGGATTATATCATTATTATTTCTATTATTATTACCTACTATTAAATTCTGAGTGGAGTATAATAATTAATATATTGATTTTAAAATTATGTGTTTTTATTTTTTTGACTGTCTTCACCTTTTGGGGTAGTAAAAACGCTTTGATTTTCTATTTCAGTATTTTTTCTGGTAGGAAAGTGAATCTAGTTTTTAATTTGGGGGAGGGGTATTATTATTGAATAAAATATACCTACAAAAATATCAAGCAAACAAAAATAACAGATTTTCTCGATTAAAATCTTAGATTTAAAACGAAAAATTTTTACGAATTCTTAACTCAAAATAATTTGCTAATTTTCGTGATTTTTCCATATTTTGTCAATTTTTGAACTTTAAATGCTTATAAAAAAAAACTTTGACTAAGGTTTTTTAATATTTTTCATCTGCTTTTGAAACAATATACTAGGAGCCTTTTATTAAATTTTCAAGCTTTTTTAATCAACAAATAAAATTTTATTGATATTTTTAGAAAAAAAACTAAAAAAAAAATGAAAACTGACAATGTCCTTAAAGAGCTCAAAATAAGTCAAAATATTTTGAAAATGTTATGATGTATAGAAAATGCTAATATAAACATTCAGTCAAAATTTCATGTATCTACGGTCATTTTTTTTAAAGTTACGCCAATAACCAAATTCAATTTTGTGAAAAATTGATTTTGCGTAAAAATTCCCGTTTTCCCTTAATTTTTCTTTGTTTTTTCTTGGCGCTTTTGAAATTTACTGGGAATTTTAAATTTTGACCTCCACAATGCACCAACGATATTCACTATCCAATCAAACAAGATACTGAAGTTGAAAATCGAAGCATTATTCCGACTACTTATCTTGTATACAGACACAAAAAAAAGTAAGAAATTAAAAAAAAATCACACATCATTGTAAAATCAATACATTCATCGTTCCACTCAGAATCTAAAAAATGGGCCAGTGGATGTCGCTCTGCTGTACAGTACGTTACAAATAGGTTACTGTATAATGGATGGTATTAAATTTGAATTCAATTATATAATATCATTGTATAAGAAAAACGATTCTGAGCAGAGACGGTATGTCAGTGTAGGCATACCTAAGACATATTATATACTTATCTATGGTATTAAAAAAAAAATTGACCTATAATAGGTACCTAAAATAAATTCCAA
>NW_021765848.1:0-871 GCF_005508785.2 Acyrthosiphon pisum
AAACTTAATTGATATTTATAAGAAAAAAAAAACTAAAAAAATTGAAAACTGACCATGTCCATAAAACAGCTACAAAAAGTGGCAAATTATTATCAAAATTTCATCGTATATAGAAAATACTAATATAAACATTCAGTGAAATTTTCAAATATCTACAGTCATTCGTTTTTTAATTACAACAAAATAAGAAAATCGTTACATGAGAAATCGAGTAAATATCAAATGTTGTAAAAATATGAATTTCAAACGATCATAAAAATTTAATTTGACTTTCTTATAGATATTTTTTGTTTGATAAAGGTAGATAATCTTATAAGGAATCTTGTATTACATTTTAAAATCTTAAATTTAAAAAGAAAAATTTTTACGAATTCTTAACTCAAAATAATTTGATAAATTTCGTGATTTTTCCATATTTTGTCAATTTTTGAACTTTAAATGCTTATAAAAAAAAGCTGTGACTAATGACTTTTAATATTTTTCATCTGCTTTTGAAACAATATACTAGGAGCTTTTTATTAAATTTTCAAGCTTTTTTAATCAACAAATAAAATTTTATTGATATTTTTAGAGAAAAAACTAAAAAAAAATTAAAACTGACATTGTCCGTAAAGAGCTCAAAATAAGTCAAAATATTTTGAATATGTTATGGTGTATAGATAATGCTAATATAAACATTCAGTCAAAATTTCATGTATCTACGGTCATTTTTTTTAAAGTTACACCAAAAACCAAATTCAATTTTGTGAAAAATCGATTTTGCGTACAAATTCCCGTTTTTCCTTAATTTTTCTTTGGTTTTTCTTGCCACTTGCCCCCTCCCAATGTACCAACGATATTCACTTTCCAATCGAACAAGATACTGAAGTTG
>NW_021765849.1:0-1274 GCF_005508785.2 Acyrthosiphon pisum
GTTTTCGATGACAGTAGTGAACGTTGTCCGCGATTCGACGCAGTCGGATTGCATACCTGATGACGTGACCCGGCCGTCGCACATTGTCCACTATCCGACGAAGTCGGATTGCCTACCTGGACAACTGAGGTGACTGACCTGCTAGACACCAAAAAAATAGCAGCGGCTATATGATTTTTTTACGGGATTTCGAATTTTCGGCGGCGTTTTCGAAAATACTTTAAGACTTTGTCCGCTGCGATGCGACCCGGCCTGCTCGAACAACCACGTCGAACCGCAATGGTCCTAACCTTATCACTAGACCTCCACATCGCCCATACACCTTGCTTGAGACCGACGACCGGACCACGAGACCACTGCGGCTTCCGACATCGACAACACTCAGGGCAAACACCGGGGGGTTTGGGGGTCTCCCCCAACGACGCTCGGAGAGCTAGTCTAACTATATAAAGCCATGAACACGTGTGGCGCTCTTTTTCCGACTGGGTGCGACGTTTCGAACTAGCGTAAGGAAACGGCCAATGAAAAAATTCGGTTCGCGTCTCCCGGGTCTTTGGTTTAAAGTCGGCGTGAACGATGGCCAATGAAAAAATTCCGTGGGCGGTCTCCCGGGTCTCCGCTTTTATGCACAATAGAAAATATTATCGGAAAAAAAAGGTATATAAATTATACACAATAGAAAATATTATCAGAAAAAAAAAGGTACATTTACCGAGAAATTTGTAATTTTTTTATTATTATTTATTGATCTATTAATATCTAATTCAGTTTATTTCAGTTTAATTCAGATTTTTCGTCTTTACCAGCTTTGAGTACTTTCTGCGTTCCCGTTCGGACCTTATTCGCGTTCCCCGCTAAATTTACGGGCCGCGCGCGGCCCTACTTTGTTTCCGGCGGGCCCGCCGCGGCGGACGTGACGTGCAAACCGAGTGCCGCCGTGCGCGTGTTTATCAATAAATTTTTACAAAAGTAGAGTTTTACCACTTTACGTCGCGTAGGTATTACTATATACAGGCCCTAAATACAGGCGTCGAAAAGTTCGATTTTTTTTTATTTACATGTAACTGCGTTATTATAATAATAATATATTTCACTGCCTTTTCTCCTTATGCCTACTCGGTCACCCTTCCTTTTATCGTTATTTATATATTTTA
This sequence comes from Acyrthosiphon pisum, assembly GCF_005508785.2. NCBI lineage: Eukaryota > Metazoa > Arthropoda > Insecta > Hemiptera > Aphididae > Acyrthosiphon > Acyrthosiphon pisum. The sequence goes on from NW_021765849.1 coordinate 1,155, forward strand.
TTTGGCATAAATATACACGATATAGCCACTGTAGGATATTGGTCTGTAGGGTAGGGTAGGTACATGTATAATATATATTATATAATGAATAAATGTATAAATATTAATTATATAATAAAA
>NW_021765851.1:0-647 GCF_005508785.2 Acyrthosiphon pisum
TGTTTGAATTTTACATTTAAGACAATGTATTAGATCACCACCATTCATTTATATATATATTATTACATTTTAAATAAATTTTTTATATTTTTTTATAAATTCTAAACATAAATGTCCACAAATAGGTGGATCGTCATAATCTTGGATTTTGTCATCGGACCACTTAAGATTATCTTCACCTAAATATTTTACAAGTTCTGGTGGAGGAGACATTCCAAATGAATCGAAATAAAATTTTTTATTTTTTATTTTTTTCCATGCAACCCAATGAGATCCTTTTTGAGTAGAATTATTTAAATTTAATATTCCACATTCATTTAACCATGGTTTAAGAGGTAATTCATCTCTCATGAAACAACCTCTGAATATTTTTATATTATGTCCAAATTGTATTATGTCAAAATTACTCAGTGGTTCGATTTTTAGATTTTTTTTTTTAAATTTTTCATAAATGATTTAATGAAATTGTTCATTTTTTCGATTTTTTTTTTTTTTCAATCCAGAACCTTTATTTTCCATTGCTTTATTATGTCGAATTGTTTCTTTTTCAACTGCTTTTTTATGTTTGTAATCATTAACACTGTTTACAATTGAAGTTACACCTCCAACTAACGCACTAGCTGCACCTATCCGTGCAAAAATTAGTG
>NW_021765852.1:0-1239 GCF_005508785.2 Acyrthosiphon pisum
GGATTATAACTTATGGATTACATGTATATACTAAAAAATCTACATTCTACATTCTAAATTTTATAAATTTCCAAAATAATAAGAACCCGTTTGTTTATTTGATATCTTGAACTATAAAAATAAATTAGATAAAAAAACAGTTTATAGAAAAAAACTAACCAAATAGATTATAAATTTCCTCTTAGATTATTTTAATATAATATGTAAAACATAATTTTAAATCTGACTTGGGCTACATATCAATAGGATAGTATTTTTGTTTTAATTATTTAATTATGTTGTACTTTCATATTATCAAGTTTATCAAGAAAATTAATAGTTGTTTATTTGTATTTAAAAAGCAAACACAAATAACAAATTATATTTCCTCGGCACTACGTACCTATTTCATATTTTGTCCTTTTTAATTTTTAAATCAATGTTATTATTTATTAGTTATTACTTATCTCGATTAAAAATAAAATTATTTTATTTTATTTGAATACTCAATATTACACATTTCCTGTAAAATATTATTTTGTACCTAGTTTTGACTTTTGTTTTTAAGTCTATTTTCAATTTTCAATTTACAAATTTAAAACCTTAAAAATACGCCCACGAAAATTATACGCCCGGGGATAAGTCCCCGACTCCCCCCTCCTAGATCTGGCCCTGGAAATATCATCTGGAAAACCTTCTAATTCTTCGATGTCTTTTATACCCAGTAAAATGCAAGACATTTTTTTCAAAAGTGATAGACCATTATTTTTTCTAACACTTATTTTAATTTTGACTGTATTTTCAATCCAATTGGACCTCGTAGAGTTTCAAATGATTTTTCTCCAACGTTAATTATTTCAATATAGTCATATAATAACAACCCCTGTGTTTGTAATTTTTTTTAAGATGTAGTAAGAAACAAAAAATTTGATTTGATGAAAATAAGATCTACATCTATTCCATTTCTATTGATATATTTTTTCGCATCTTTGATGCTGACTACATCGTCATTGTCAAGTAATTCAAAAATAGAACGAATTGTGCTTAAATTATCGCAGTAATAAGCGAGTAACGGCGTGGTGTCGATAAACTTAGATTATATTATATTTATACCTATTTGCGGTTAAGGACGAATAAGCGTCTACACTGAACTTAATGTAAACGTTTTTACATTTTACTTTTGTAAAATGGGAATTTAAGCTAACACTTGCCGCTCACTGAGTACAAACCACAAAACTACTTCATTTTTGCAGATTAATA
>NW_021765853.1:0-432 GCF_005508785.2 Acyrthosiphon pisum
CAATTTGTGGTTGAATATAAGTTACTTTAATAATTCACAACAAGATTTTATAAGATCTGAAATAAGTATGTTTTAAGTTAATAAGCGCTTTACGAGTATGGCGAGCTAAGACGGTGCGTGTGAAAAAACTATGAGGCAGTGTTGAATAATGTGTGCAGACTGATCTGAGTATCAAAATGGGGGTTCTACTTATAGTATTGATCTTTGTACCTTGTTGTTCCATATTAAATTGTTGTTGTTTATTTTTGCATATATACATGGGTATAATCAAAATATGTTATTGTAAGATTAGTGACATTTGTACATATGTATATATACAGTGTGTTCACGCTAAGAGGTACCACTAAATATTTCGGTTCTATGACCTTGTATTGAAATGGGGTTTTCACTGAATGACAAAATAATACTTAAATACACATTTTTAGATAAATT
>NW_021765854.1:0-378 GCF_005508785.2 Acyrthosiphon pisum
ATTAGGGAAGGCCGAAATGATTATTAATAATGTTATTGAGTCATTTAAAAGTATGAGAACAGATAAGTCATTCTCAGAATTATGGTTAAAAATTATACAATTTTGTGAAACAAATGACACATCAATATCTCATCCTGGTAAGTTTGATTCTTTGTTATAGTAAAATATAATAACAAATATATAAAATTGTATAAACACATTTGCTACCATTGACAGAAGATTATGTTTAACACTTTAATAATTTTAAATCATAAAATACAATAAATAAAAAAAAATGTGTTAACATTTTTAGTATTTGAATATACCTAATAATAATAGTCAAAATAAAGTATTTTAAAGGTGTAATGGGGGGTGTGGGGGGGGGAGCCCCCGACGGCC
>NW_021765855.1:0-555 GCF_005508785.2 Acyrthosiphon pisum
AAAACCATTACCAACACCTAAACCACTTACCAAATGGCAGAAATTTGCCATTGAAAAGGGAATCAAGAAAACACCTAAACCAAAAGCAACTTGGGATGACATTTTACAGGTATTTTTTTATAATTAGCGTGAGGTGTAGTAGTTCTAAGGCCAGGTTATAAATTATATTTGTTATACCCAGTCCTGTAAAGAATACTTTTAAAAAGTACTTGAGTAAATACTCAAATAAATTTTTTTTTAAGTATTTGGAATACTTTTCAAATACTTTTGGTTTTTAAAGTGGGTTTCTAACTATCGTAATATAAACACATAGGTAGTAGGTTGTCAAATAGTTAGCTAATAGTTTAAAGGGAATATTGTTATTCAATAACTATTTTCACAAACCTTTAGGCTTCAGCTAACACAGAAATACAGAATACTAAATAAAACTATTATTCTATTATTGTAGTTGACAATAATATTTTTCCAACCAATTATTGCAAATAAAAATAAAATGTTCGATATAAAAAAGGTGGTAAGTGGATGTCGCTCTGCTGTACAGTAGGTTAGAAGTGG
>NW_021765856.1:0-1119 GCF_005508785.2 Acyrthosiphon pisum
ACGAGACGTTAACAGTTGTTCTACATATTAAACGTCACGGATCTGATCATTAAATTTATATCATAGATTTTGTAATGTACGAGTCAGTTACTTTAAGTTTAACTGGGAATGCTACCATATTATCTGTAAATTATTTTCCATCTATAAACCTTTACGAGGACTCAGAAATAGCTTTGTTATGTTTACAGTCATTTAATTCATTCCCAAATATTAATGAAAATAATAATAAATTTTCTATACAAGTAGTTGATAATGAAAACAATAATAATCCTATGATATGTTTTATTACATTGGAAGAGGGTTGTTATGAGATTGAAGATATTAAGCAACGAGTTAAGAAGCAAATAGATGTCTATAATAAGAAAAACTTAACCAATTTAACATTCGACATTACTGTTGATCCTAATGATTTCAGATCGTATATAAAATGTAATGGGATACTACACTTTGAGTATCCATATAGTATAGCACCTGTATTCGGTTTTGAAAAACGAGTATATAAGTCATACTATGAAATTCTTCGATCGGAAAAAGCTGTAAATTTAAACACAATTAATTCTATAAAAGTAATGTGCAATATAGCTCAAGGATCATTCAACAACCATCTTCAAAGTCATTCGATTTATGAGTTTTTCCCGAGTGAAAGGACAGGGTCGAAAGTAATTCAGTCACCGCCAAATTTAATATATTACAAATTGAATAAAACAAATATTGATTCGATAACCGTTCAGTTAGTTGATCAAGATCATAATCCGATTGATAATTTTGGTGAGGCATTGACAATCGTGTTACATATTAAACGTTACGGGTCTTGAGATGGGACTGAAATTCAATATAAACCCGCTACTTCGGATCAGCACAACTAGTCATAAGACTAAAGTGCTACCAGCAACATCAAATAAGATAAAAAAATTAACGGTAAAAAATAAAAAAATTTTACAAGCTCTGGGTTATCAATTAAAGCAGAATGCCTGAGAGTGATATTTTAGATATAACTTCACAGTACGAAACGGATTCTAAAATTACGAAAATTGAATATCATTCATACACACCGTATACTACATCATTTAATAATAATGATGAAATACGTATATCAATCCAGCAAACGGATGTCTACCC
>NW_021765857.1:0-945 GCF_005508785.2 Acyrthosiphon pisum
CATCCTCTTTGGTATGTGTTTCCGGGATATGTATTTTACTTTTTCTACAAAGGATTCATAGTGTTCTGGTAGTGGTTCGAGATTTTCTATACTTGAATCGAGATCTTCTGAGAAAAGGTTCCACTTTGCTTTCATGAAGTTATATCTCCTTTGGAATGGGACAATATTAGGTCTCACTGCAGCCTCAATCTGGCAAATTATGGGCCTATGTTGTGTGTTTGGAATGGGGTCTCCCATCTTTTTGGTACATAGTTGACTGATAGAATCACTGACAAATATAAGGTCAGGGTTATATCCCTTCTTCCAGCGACCACTGTTGAAGGATGGAGGTAATTTGTTATCGTGAATCAGTACCATATCTTCGCTTTGTGCCCAGATTTCTACTGCTTCGCCATCATCGTTTGTCTCCTTATAGCCCCAGCTTGAACTGTGGCTGTTGAAATCACCTATGACTATGTTAGGTTTATGTTGTAGGCTGTCTTCGGATTTAAGACTAGGGGCTATGAAAGGAGAATTTGGTGGTTTATATATTGAAGAGACTGAGATGTTCGGTAAGTGCACTGTGATAAATTCGATGTCGTTTTGTTCGTATATTTTAACTGACTGGATGATCATATTAGGTTTTGTGAAGATGGCACTACCGTGTTTTCTATGGTGCCTTATCGCTGCTAGTTTCATTCCAGATATACTTGGTGCATTAAGAGTCTGGTCTCGATGGGTCTCTTGGACGCACATAATATCGCATGATGTTGATTTAAAAATGGTAGATAGAAGTTCTTCCTTTACTCTCGTAATACCTTCGATGTTTATCGATACAATCGTCAATGCTGGCCCTGATAAGGGCCGTTTTAGGCGCGGTTTTTTATGACCGCCAGACATTGTTATTATACTGAGAGATAGGTTGCGCCTGGGTTTGGAAGAATTAGCCAGTGTTTGGAAAACACC
>NW_021765858.1:0-1007 GCF_005508785.2 Acyrthosiphon pisum
GCGACGCAATATGGATAAGACAATGGACCAGGGGGTAGGTAGGAGAGCCTGGGCCCTTATAAAAGCAGACCGGAGACGGCCTGTATTCAGACGTGTTTTCTCCACTGCACTACGAGCACCTTCACGACACTTTGTGTAATAATTTAATTATTTGGACTTAGTAAATTTTACTGAAGCACATTTTAATAAACCACATAGAATATTTCATCAGTCTACATTTATTTAATAACAACCCTGTCAACATCTTTATCATCAACGCAAGTGGCCTTGCGTCCTACAAAAACATAATATACTCGTGGTTAAACGGCTATCAGAATATTACTCTGACCAGCCCTAACGACGAGAATATTACAAAATTATCGAAGAAGGAAAAGTAGTCTTGAGGGATAACTCCTTTTTTGATGAGGTTCATAAGGTTTCTTTTTTTGGCCAAAGACACTGGAAGTTGTTCATTATATTTTTTGGGAATATTAATGGATTCCCATAACATATTTTTATCATTGACGTTCATGTACTCAAAATTGTCTGCAGATACGTCATACTTATAACTAGGGAGTGGATGTTTATGCATTTATCATATTTTTTAATAACATCTAAATTAATGCGGAGTAAAATAGAAATTTGTTTCATCACCTAAAGAATTCAAATTTACCAATTTAATTTTGCATATTTTTGCATATTTGTCCGATTTTTACTTGATTGATCATATTTTTATATTATGCATCATGCTTTTAGTACATATTTGAGGTTTTTCCTAATATACTAATATAGTAATAAATTAACGGACTCGTCACGCGTAATTAATAGTTCAAAATATCCCGACGGCGGCGGGAATGGCCGGTTTTCACCCACCGCAGCGGGAGTATGGGTTTATTCAAGACATTTCGATTACTGTGCCCTTATCGATATTGTCCCGCGACAAAAATAAATATGAAATACCGTTGTCGCCGGAGTCGGTATCGACTATCGAACAATATCGCTAATTGCAGTTGTGTTTCTACGTTTTC
>NW_021765859.1:0-797 GCF_005508785.2 Acyrthosiphon pisum
ATTCTCGTGCTATTATACTTTGGGTTCGAACGATATCGAGCTTATTACTTTTAGCTTCGGGTCTTTATAATTGATAAGTATAATTATGAGAAATGCAGCAGTGCCGCAATCACTTTCAGTGGGGCGAACGGTGGACGCCCTGCTAAATGGGCATTTTACAATACATTTAGGGGCACAACTTATAAGCTTACTGTACTTGAAATGATTTGAAAAGTGTGATATCTATTACTCTGGGGCATAAAAATCCAAATTGCTATGGTATCTACCGACTAGGTATAACACATTAACACACAAACACCTGACAAGACTACCCAACTTTGAGGAGTTATATCTCATAAATGGATTAATGAAAAATGAAAATTTAAACGTGATAATTCATAAAAAAAAATAGCTTTATTAATTTATGAAATTCAAAGTATAGGTTACCATTTGAAAATCAAAAGTTGATAAATAAAAATAAAATATTCATACGTAACAATTATAAAGTATTTTAACTGGAATAACACGATCACAAACATTATTTCACTATAATTATAATCACTTGGCTTTTTTTACTTTATTTTTTGTCAATGACACTATAAATGTGTTTCCCATCATTTTTCATAAAAAATAAAAAAGTTGTTTCTGACCTTAACTTACAAATTGTAATTTTGCTGACATACTTTTCAGTTCTCAATCAGCCCAAAAAAGTACTCACCTTTTTGAGATGATATAATATTATTATGTTATAACGAAATATGGTTGTTACCAGCTACCTATAGAAAGTACCTAAACAGTAAATACGTGTAGTACCATTT
>NW_021765860.1:0-802 GCF_005508785.2 Acyrthosiphon pisum
ACATCAAAATATTTTGAAAATGTTATGGTGTATAGAAGATGCTAAGATAAACATTCAGTCAAAATTTCATGTATCTACGGTAATTTTTTTTAAAGTTACACAAAAACCAAATTCAATTTTATGAAAAATCGATTTTGCGTAAAAATTTCCGTTTTTCCTTAATTTTTCTTTTGTTTTTCCCGGCGCTTTTGAAAACCACTGGGAAATTTAAATTTTGACCTCCCCAATGCACCAACGATATTCACTTTCTGATCGAACAAGATACTGAAGTAAAAAACACTGAATCGTAGCATTATTTCGACTACTTATCGTGTACACAGACACAAAAAAAATAAAAATAAAAAAACACACATCATTGTAAAATCAATACATTCATCGTTCCACTCAGAATCTAAAACCTGGAATAACTATTTTAGTTATTTTGTTGTGATTGTATGATATTATTTGTGGGTACTTGAAACTTTTAAAGTATACTATTATATATCTATGATAGTATCACGGTTTGTTGTTGATGTATAACGCGTTATAAGTTCTTAATGGATATTGTGATTAATTTGGAATTTATTATAGGTTCCTTCCTATTATAGGTCAATTTTATTTTTAATACCATAGATAAGTATATAATATGTCTTTTACCTAGACTGACATACCGTCTTCGCTCAGAATCGTTTTTCTTATACAATGATAATTTATCATTGAATTCAAAATTAATACCATCCATTTTAGAGTAATACACTTGTAACCTACTGTACAGCAGAGCGACATCCACTTGCCCACCTTTTTTTTTATTTATCTTTATAAA
>NW_021765861.1:0-1630 GCF_005508785.2 Acyrthosiphon pisum
TTTTAAATTTTCAATCCTTAGATATAAAAGTTAAACATTTTATAAATTTTAACTACAAAATAATTATTCAATTTTAAATTTGATAAATTTTGTCAACATTTTAACTTCAAATGCTTATAAAAAAAAATTGTGCCTATGTATTTTTAATATTTTTCAACTGCTATTGTAACAATGTATCAAGAGCCTTGTATTAATTTTTACACTTTTTGGCCCAATAGATAAAACTTTATTGATATTTATAGAAAAAAAACTAAAAAAATTGAAAACTTACAATGTCCGTAAACAGCTCAAAAAGAGTCAAATTATTTTCAAAATTTTATCGTATATATGAAATGCTAATATAAACATTCAGTGAAATTTTCAAGTTTCTATAGTCACGCGTTTTTTAATTACAACAAAATAAGAAAATCGTTACGTAAGAAATCGATTGAATATCAAATGTTGTAAAAATATAAATTTCAAACGCTCATAAAAATTTAATTTGAGTTTCTTATAGACATTTTTTTTTGATAATGGTAGATTATCCTATAAGGAATCTTGTACTACATTTTATAATCTTAGTTCTAATAAGAAAAATTTTTACGAATTATTAGCTCAAAATAATTTGCTAATTTTCGTGATTTTTACATATTTTGTCAATTTTCGAACTTTAAATGCTAATAAAAAAAAAACTGTGACTAAGGATTTTTAATTATTTTTCAAATGTCATTGTACCAATATAGTAGGAGCCTTGTATTAAATGTTCAAGTATTTTTACTCAACAAATAAATATAAATAGGGTATGAAGTGTAATTATTATGTGCATCGCAACTATACGCGACTATACGCGTGTCATAATTTATGACTCATCATAAAATATTATGTTGTAGTGTTGGCGACGAAGTCATTGGCTAGCTTAGCGACTGGCTTTTCGACCAATGATTGCAAAACCATTGACAGTCAGCCACTCCCCACTCTCCCTTAAAAAACTTTACTCGATTATGTCCGGTATAATAATAATAATATTATTGTCACACACCAGAGTTTTCGACGTAGGTATTAATCGCGAACTTTTATCAAATACTATATGAAATTGTGAAGGCAAGAGTGGAAGTGATTATACCCAACCATAGGTGTACAATTAGATGGGATATTTTTTTATGTACATTTAGAAACTATAGAATATATTTCATGTACCCGAAAAACTATAAGCTATAAACTAGCCTGCCTATTCCACCCGTTTGTATTAATCACGCCTATGTGGCTGCCTATATAATATTATAGTCATGGGCCTTTATGCTGTACGCCGGAAAGAAAAAGACAATTTGCAAACGCTTCAAAAATCGGAATTTAAAATTAAACCTTTAGTGCAGGCATGACGAAAAAATTGAATTCTTGTCGTATGACGTCTACCCCACACATATCGGTTATACCGACTATATACCTCGCATCTATCGGGTCATTCCTGACCACTAATCGCCAACAGTGACAGTCAAACTTAATCGTAATTAAAGTTGTTAATAATTATGACCATTGTCTGCAAAAAATTAAATTAAATTATTACGTATTCCGGCCGGAAGGGAAATACTACGATACTTTTTTTAAAAGAAAAATTGACTTATTCAAAATTTTTATATATATAGGGTATATA
>NW_021765861.1:4780-6976 GCF_005508785.2 Acyrthosiphon pisum
GAAGCTAGATTTTTTGACATATGACATATTTCGTTGAGATATTCATCCAAAAATTTTTATCGAGGAACGATTTTCTTATTTTATTTAAGAGAATCAAAAACGAACAACAACCGTAGATAGGTATACTTGAAGTTTTCTAAAATTAAATAAAGACGGAGACAAAAATATATATGCGGGTGCGATGTCCTCTTAAGAATTATTGCACTATAATAATACTTATATAATATGTGCACGCACGCACTTGGTATATTTTGTAGTTTGGACCATATGTATGATATTATTACATTTAAAATTGTGCACGTGTGTGTGTTTTGTGTACAACAGTAAAACGCCTGTACAATCAATTTAAGTTGTTTTCAGAATTCCAAGAACGAACAATGCTTACAGCTGCAACTGGATTTTACTCGACCGATAAATAATATAATGCCATTATTGTTCGATAATATTATACTATCTTTACATTGGTAATCTCTGACCCTATGCTACAGCAGATGACCAGTCCAGGAAAATAACCATCGCTTTAAAATGAAATACTATACAGTTAGGTATATTAAAAAAAAATCTACGTGCTTAAACTAAAAATAATGTCACGTCCCGGCCAAAACGCTGCACAGCTGCTGAAAAACATAAAAATACGGCCAAAAATATATAAAGGAAACTGCCTATTGATATTTATGATGCTATAAATATACAATTATCATTGAAATACACTTTCATTGATATAAAATACATAACAATTTATTTTATCAATTATTAATTCTGGTTCTTCGTCACTGCAATAACTAATGTCTAGCAACAAATCGTCGACTTCCTGAAGCAGTTTTTTTCATATTTTAATCGATTTCTCCAAAACTGATTTTAAGAGGATCCAATGATATATTATATAGTAATAGCCTTTGTAAAATGTCAACATTAATGTTTATTCTAGAAGACTTTCGTCCGTAAAACTCTAGTTTTAACAGATCTGTACCTATAATGGTTTACACAATATTGCAATCACCGGTTGAAAAAAATTACGCAAATGTGAGCAGATAATTTTTAATTAGTATTGTGCTTCAACGAACTGATAAAATAAATTGCCGTGGTGAAACATAATTAATAAAAATTTAACATACGAAATATCTATACGTTTTTAATAACTTATAAGTTTGATTCAGTATTATCAATATTATTGCGAGTTTAAACTAAAATATATGATCCGCATAATATACCTAATCTTTATACGATATGTGTATCACATTTTGTAAGTACCGACACTGTTAAATTACTCAATTAACTAGGTAACATATTTTTCAGTGATCTTATCTTAATTATATTACGACTATATTCACAATAAATCGAAGTCTTATCTTTATTTGAGTTATGCTATTGGTACATATATTATAGTGTTCGGCCATTCGGTTAGTGTTAACATTCACTTACTTTTAGGTCACTGTGTATAACACTATTATCAAAGTAAGGCTATTTAATTATAATATTTTATTTTTTATTATAATTAGGAAGGTTTCACAGTGGTTTATCGACGAAGACCGTCTCTGGGGGACGGTACGCCATAAACACATTATGTCAGTAATACCATTGATTATAAATACTATTTATAATCAATGGTAATACTCATTAATCAGTATTAAAACATTTAATCAATGGTAATACTCATTAATGAGTATTAAAACATTTAATATTATACATTATTTTGTAACATATTAAAATTATTTTCTTATCGCCCCTACGTTTATTATTAGGTAAACGAAAATAATATTCTTTGTCGCAATGAACTACGAATTAATTCAACACACGATAGCACTATTGCACTATCGACAGCTGGTTAAATAGAAAATATATAGTTATGCGAATGCCCGTTGCCAACACGTACCAGTCGACCGACGAAGTAACGGAACCAATTAACTGCGGCTACACTAGACACGTGGACTTTAACCGTAAACATTTTTACGGTAAATTTATCGATAAAATGTACGAAAAATTAACTTAAAATTCGGTAGATTGGTAAATTCCTCAAGTCCCTGAGCGTAATATTGTTCTCAGAAAAAATAATTTTAACAACTAATAACTAATTTACATGTTCTAACTCCGTTACTAATAGAGTGTTTACAGGTGTGCATTTTTTTCTTAATATGAAATTATTAATATGTGCTTCTGTGTACCGATTACGCTGTAGTATATCTTATAGTATCTTGG
>NW_021765862.1:0-1424 GCF_005508785.2 Acyrthosiphon pisum
CAATCATGATATCATGGCTATATGCCTATATAGTTTATTGGCTCATATATTTCATTAATTATTAGCAGGGCTATGATTTATATGCAATAAAAAATTGTAAAATATGCATTTTATACAACAAAATATGCAAAAATATGCATTTAATTTTTTACAAGATAAACACTAAAATATAGTTACAAAAAAAATAATTATTTATTAAAATACATCAATGATAGGCTGTTTGTCTTAAAAGAATATAATTCAGAAATAAAATGTATAATTCACAAACTACGTGCATGTTACATGAAATGTAATTTATATTTGACAAAAAAACCAAGTGTTACAAAATATACTATAAAACATGCATTTTTTACATTCTTATAATCGAAATATGCGATAATATTAATTTTATTCAATATATGCAATAATATGCATTTTATCCAAAATATGCAAAAACATGCAAAATAAAAATACCATCATTTATCTCATCATGAGGTGATTCGTGGACATTACTGACAAAATCAATAATCAGAAGTAGCAAAAAAAACATGCTGTTGCAATATAAATCCTAGCCCTGATTATTAGTATTTATAATAATGCACCCACAGGAACCACTACGTCTTTTCCGCGTAGTCTGTAGAATGTTGATATCTACTAAGATATAAATAGTATATATACGGTGGTAATCGTATATTAAGTATAATACAAGTATTCCCTGTAGTGCTCACGTCGAGACTTTTTAGTGCAGGAGGGTAATTTTATTATTCAATGAAAGGCGTGGCTCTATGTCTGATGATTACTTTTAAATGTCACTTTTGTTAAAATATAACAAATATTTTGAATAAAATATACTAGAATATAGTCATATAGATTACATTATGTATTATTATTTAATATTAATATTTTAAGTTGTTATACTGTTATGTATATTTTTTATTTTGTTTCACCCTTTATGTTCTAATAACTGATAAGTGATATACCAATTAATTGAAATTACTACTTACCTAATTAGAACATTTGGATCAAATTACTATGTGTTTAGTTAAATTTTTCAGTTTTAATCAATAATTTAAGTTGGATAACTTATTATTTACATTTCAATAAAAAGGTGTTTTAATATATAAAAAAAAACAACTAACTTGTAACTTCTACTCTAACTTTAGTTATTATTTTCACCAAACCAACCTGTAAGTAACTATGTTAGAAATTTGGACATTTTCAGAAACTAACTTATATTCTAACTTTGTTAGTTTTTTTTATTAAAGTAGTAACTGAACTTCAACTAGTTGAAAAAAATGACTAACTTGCCCAGCTTTGGTGAAATTAAGTCATGTACCAGAATGTGTAAGATGTCATGGGAAAATGATAGTGCTTTTAAGTTTGAAAATTATTTACAAGAGCTTAAAAAATATATAAAGTGTCGTAGATATCCTCTGTAAGAATTT
>NW_021765862.1:1524-2430 GCF_005508785.2 Acyrthosiphon pisum
TATTCTATTTAGTCGCCGTAAGCATTCAATTTTTTTTAAAATTATGTTTATCGCCGGTGTGCAGCCGCCTATCGTCGTAGCGTTATTTCGTCAACGGCTATGGGTTGTTGGCGGCCACGTGCATAACATACCAAAAATTACCCCTCCCCCTTTTTTTGACTTAAGTATATCTCGGTCAGGTTTTAACTCAGACGCACCGTTTTGACACCAAAAAATTTGTTTCGAGCACCTCTAAATAGTCCCCCCCAGGTCGGGGTACTTTGGACCCCCCTCCTCAAAGTTATTTCGGAAAAACTCGAGGTGTCGTCCCACGTTTCTGAAACTCAAGTTTTCTTATACCATGTAAGTCGGGGATGAAATTCGGCGTCCTGTGTCGAGACCGTACGAGACGTTTTTCCCCGTCTTTCGGGGCCCCAAAAGTTCAAAATTTGCGTTTTTCAGGGTGTTTCTGCACTGACACTTTTTTTTAGGCACGTCGAGCCGTTTTTGTAGTCCGGCCTTATAGAGGACTTTGCGCTGTATCGATTGGTACCAATATCAACGTTATCCAACTTTTGGTTAGGGAGTTATGATTTTTATAGTGTTTTTCATACTTGGAAAATAACGTATTTGCGTGGGTTTTTGATTTTTTTTTTTTGCTGGATCACTACGAAATTCTAGAATCCGATCATTTGGCGTACAAGGATTCGAAAAGACTCTATGGTTCATTTACGTACGACCATTATTTCGCCCGTAATCGAGGTAGCAATAAGTTTGAAAACGCATTATGCAATTATTCGTATTACCTAGACGTTGTCTTGTAGTATACCTCCGTTTAACGTATCAAGTAATATTAATGTTTTGAATTTTTTTTTTCGCACTTATTTTATTACGCGTGTAACTTTTTATTCATTGTAAATCGAAAGG
>NW_021765862.1:2480-3470 GCF_005508785.2 Acyrthosiphon pisum
TAAGTTTTGGTTGACACAAGAATACTTTTTTGTTCAGTGTATATGCGTGTAGTATACATAATAGGTTAGTTATATTACTATTGTCTATTCATGTATAAAATAATCATACCATAATATTATATTATAATCCAGGCATCCAGCATAAAAAATAAATAATAAAATCAAGCATTAATTTATTATTTATTATATAGTTTATTTCATATAATAGTGATAATTAAACATACTTATATAAGTTATATCATATAGAATATAGTTATATACTCATATTATACAATTTAATTTGCAGTCTGTAATTAAATACATTTTATGTGTTTATTAATATTGTGTTGTTTAGAATGTTTAGCAGTATTTGTATGGTACACTAAATTTAAGATTACCAAATGTGACTCACCTAAAAACGGTTATATTTTAGTATAAAACTTTGTTGAAAGTGAAGCTTGACGGCCCTAAATATATTGACAGTTGATGTCAATCCTGTAGCCGTATACAATATAGAAAGCGATAGTGTTATATCGTAACTACTAACTGCATAAAAGTATCTATTAGAAAACGACATTGAACACGTACGTGTGTCTTACATGGTTTGAATACTCAAATATTAATTGTATATTTCAACAAAATGTACAGCTCTTGGTTTTTCTGTAAGCCAATAAACTTTTTGGTTGTGGATTTTAGCTGCTAATAAACAAAAAACTATACCTAAACATATATTTTTTTTAATTATACCAAAGGAAACTATTTTAACGAGACAGACAATTTTACATCAACGACATGCAGCGCGTACCGTGAATAAATGATGCGAAATGTAACGCCGCGGAACCAATACCGAACCATTGTAATGGATATGACAATTGATGTATTAATATGTAAAATGTATAACTTTGAAGGTAGTATAAACGTCGTTACTTGTAATATGGTATTTGAACCATACTAAGCGTTTTCCTTGAGATCAAAGTAGCCGTCAGCGTATATAAGAGGGCACAGCCCTGA
>NW_021765862.1:4540-7491 GCF_005508785.2 Acyrthosiphon pisum
GATTCATTTAAGTGGGTACTTTAAAACTTATAAAGTAAAATACTAAAATTTTAATTTTAAACCGTCTGGCGATGCTGCATAATACCTATTACTTAAATAGTTAAATATTTAATGTATAATGTAATTAATAATTGAACTAATTAGTGTATGTTTTAAACCTTTATAAGTATACTGACAGTTTAAATTTCTTTAATAGCATAATATACCTAACAAAATAGTTGTTGAATCAATTAGTTTGTCAAAAATATTCCATTGAACTTAAAATTACATTATACCTAAGTCGTAATTTGGGATATATTTATGTATTTTATTTGTATTTTAATCAAAAATATATGTATTTAAGTTTATATTATTAAGAGTGATGTAAATTTGATAACACCTACCACTTGGAAAGCACAACATTTTTACCTACATTAAGTTTATTGGTAAGTTTTCTTAAAATGTATACGTAGAAAAATAAATCGTTATGATTAATACATCAATTTGTACATACATTATTATGACGTATTAACAGTTTTTATTTAAATTTTATTTTCAGTTAAATCTGTTTGGTTCATTCAGTTACACCACAAATAAAATGTTATTCAAATTTTGATAACACAAAAGTTGTTTTACTTTTAAAATTATTGGCTGACACCGAAACACCATAGCACAAACCCTAATACAACTTCATGGATTAATTTACTTATTACCATCTACTTGGACACAGCAAGCTGGCTGCTTATCTACATATACCTACTTACAAACATTATGTTCTCTGTTCAGAAGTACTTATAAATAGTTGCATATATCAAATTTTGCATTCTGGCATAGGTATTATTATTAAGAACTAAGATATCTGTATTTACTACAATTGATATACTGGCCAGATAATTGGAGAAAAATATGAAATATAAAATTTTCTATCTTCCATTAAATTTTCCAAACGAGAACAATGACAAATAAAAATGTTGTTTCCCCATATACGTACTATTTTAATAGTTGAAGAGACTACAAAATGAATTAAGTATGTACTTAAACATATTTTTTTTATAATTATCCTTTTTTAATTTATTAGATAGTGAATACTCAACTACTCAAGTTAATTTAAAAGAAGATTAAAAATAAAATCTAACAATCTGCATTCCAGAAGAAACCTAATCTCAATATTATAGTAAATTAAAAATATGTTAAATGAAAATAGTACATGCTAATGATTTTTTTTTTTTTAATTTTTACAAATATTACCTATACAATTTATATTTACAAATTTAGCTAACAACATCAATCAATCATTAATACTTAAATGGGTGGTAAAATGTATGTTTCTTTATTAATTAAAAAAAATCTATAAAAATCATAAATTACTCATCTTCATTTATTATACATATGGTATTATTAAATATTATATTTAAATAACTACTTTGTCATAATATTAGGTAGATACTAGATATTATAAGTCTTAATCCTAATATTTATATAGGTATCACAAAAATATTTGTATTTAAAATTATATTGTATTAGTGTTTTGCAACTGAATGTTTCCTTCTGTTTGATTTGTGTTGTTAGCTATTGTTATCACCTACAAAATCTAAGTTAAAGTATTATTATTAATCCCATTTTTAAATTTTACTGTATTTTTGTAAGTATTCCAAAAGCTGTTCCTCAATCATGATATCATGGCTATATGCCTATATAGTTTATTGGCTCATATATTTCATTAATTATTAGCAGGGCTATGATTTATATGCAATAAAAAATTGTAAAATATGCATTTTATACAACAAAATATGCAAAAATATGCATTTAATTTTTTATAAGATAAACACTAAAATATAGTTACAAAAAAAATAATTATTTATTAAAATACATCAATGATAGGCTGTTTGTCTTAAAAGAATTTAATTCAGAAATAAAATGTATAATTCACAAACTACGTGCATGTTACATGAGATGTAATTTATATTTGTCAAAAAAACCAAGTGTTACGAAATATACTATAAAACATACATTTTTTACATTCTTATAATCGAAATATGCGATAATATTAATTTTATTCAATATATGCAATAATATGCATTTTATCCAAAATATGCAAAAACATGCAAAATAAAAATACCATCATTGGATAAATGGGATACATCATGAGGTGATTCGTGGACATTACTGACAAAATCAATAATCAGAAGTAGCAAAAAAAACAGGCTGTTGCAATATAAATCCTAGCCCTGATTATTAGTATTTATAAAATAATGCACCCACAGGAACCACGTCTTTTCCGCGTAGTCTGTAGAATGTTGATATCTACTAAGATATAAATAGTATCTATACGGTGGTAATCGTATATTAAGTATAATACAAGTATTCCCTGTGGTGCTCACGTCGAGACTTTTTAGTGCAGGAGGGTAATTTTATTATTCAATGAAAGGCGTGGGTCTATGTCTGATTACTTTTAAATGTCACTTTTGTTAAAATATAACAAATATTTTGAATAAAATATACTAGAATATAGTCATATAGATTACATTATGTATTATTATTTAATATTAATATTTTAAGTTGTCATACTGTTTGTATATTTTTTATTTTGTTTCACCCTTTATGTTCTAATAACTGATAAGTGATATACCAATTAATTGAAATTACTACTTACCTAATTAGAACATTTGGATCAAATTACTATGTGTTTAGTTAAATTTTTCAGTTTTTCAACTAAATCAATAATTTAAGTTGTATAACTTATTATTTACATTTCAACAAAAAGGTGTTTTAATATATAAAAAAAAAAACAACTAACTTGTAACTTCTACTCTAACTTTAGTTATTATTTTCACCAAACCAACCTGTAACTAACTATGTTAGAAATTTGGACATTTTCAGAAACTAACTTATATTCTAACTTTGTTAGTTTTTTTTATTAAAGTAGGTAACTGAACTTTAACTAGTTGAAAAAAATGACTAACTTGCCCAGC
>NW_021765863.1:0-649 GCF_005508785.2 Acyrthosiphon pisum
AGCATAATATTTGATAATATTCACAACTTTGAATTGCCATAACTTTTGAACGATAAGTTTGCGGGAATTTTTTTAAACAGTTTTGAATTCAGCATAAAAACCACGTATTTAAAAAAAAAAAAAAATTGGAAAAAAAAAGGGTGTCCGGTAAAGTAGATTTATACCGAATAATACACGACTGTCGCAAGTTAACTGAAGTCCGTGATCAATTATAATTATTAATAAGAGTGCCAATCGGTTATTGTTTTTAGAATTTGTATTACCTAGTTTAAGATTTTAAAAATTAAACTTTACTAGATTAGGATACTAATTATTATTATTGTTGTCATTATAACACAAACAAACATACATAAATACATACCCAAACATACAATGTGTAGGTACGTCACCGCATACGTCTAAATATAAATATATTCCAACTATTAATTAGTAAAAATGTATCAATGTGACAATAATTTCTTACTTTCTTAGTATAATATATTATAGTATAATATTTTTTGAAAATATTATAAAATAGGCATGTTTTTGCGCTTATAAAATATAAATAATAGTAAAACGGCAACAACTGGGAACCGGCCCATCAAGCCACTTTTAAAATCAGACAGGGGCAAATGCCCATCTTGCCCCCCCTCAAATGACGCCACTGATA
>NW_021765864.1:0-715 GCF_005508785.2 Acyrthosiphon pisum
TTGCTTTGAGATAGCGTGTGTTTTAAGGATTTTGCTAATTTCGGAGCTTCATCTTTAAGAGACGGAGTGTTTGTTGAATTAAGTAGATTTCTGTTGGTTGTGAGGTAGTGGGCGCCGGTCATGGTTCGTAAAGCTACGTTTTGGAAGGCCTCGATCCTGGTCCACGTGTGTTGGCCAATGAGGTGTCTCCAAATTGGTGCTGCATATAGTACAATCGGTCTTAGGTATATTTTGTAGATGGATATCCTGACTGGTAGTGGGAGCGCGCTGTTACGATTTAAAATTGGATATAGTGCCGCTCGGGCACCTCGCGCTTTTTGTAAGGTGTTTCTTACGTGTTTTTCAAATTTTAAATTGTAATTAAGGGTCACTCCTAGGTATTTGGCGTGGTGGCTCCATTCCAGGCACTGGTTTTGTATGTTTAGCTTCATGGTATAATTTTGGGAGTGAGGCCCAAATATTACTGCAACCGTCTTCGATACATTGATCTGAATTCTCCACTGGGTAAACCAATCTATTGTGGTATCCAATTGTCGTTGTAAGGCTAACACAGCATATTTGTAGTTACGGTTGCTCGCGTACAAAAAGTGTGTCGTCAGCAAACAGGGCTACTGTGACAGGACTTAGCGTATGGAAGTCATTTTGTGTAGATCAAGTACATGAGCGATGACAGGCACGACCCCTGAGGGACACCAGCTTTCGATGTTCCGCGATG
>NW_021765865.1:0-1097 GCF_005508785.2 Acyrthosiphon pisum
TCATACTGATACTGTTTATTATCAATCTGATGTTACCATAATATTATTTATTTGATAATTTGCTATTCGATTTCGTAATGGAGCAGGTTAGGTGCCAATAACTGCATACTTTACCCCACTCAAATACTCAATTGTCAATATGAGTATTATTATATAATATATATTATAATAATTACTAGCACCATCCGTACTTCGTATAATCGTACTGAACCGCCTGAACTCCAAACTCTAGAGAATTGAACAAGCAAAGACTGTTCAGTGTACAAACTGTATTTTATTTTTTTATAGACAGAAGTTGTGTGTTAAACGTTAACATAGAACAATGTTAATATTGTTTTGTCATGAAAATTTTTCCGTTGATCGAGTCAGTTCAAACACCATCAGTGTTACCAATACATCGCGTTAGAATGTTAACGATGCATCAGGCATCTACTGACTACTATTATAGCCGTAGGACATTAGAACATGATACACAAAGTTAATTCATTTTTCATTTTAAAACACATGCTTATGAAATAAATATTAAGTTTAAAAATTATGCTAGGTATACATTATTTATATTTACAAGTATATGTATATACATATAATAAATACGCAAAATATAATATTTTGTTGAATGTTATTAATAGGTATAATTTATGTATAATAAGGCTTATAATTACGTGACGGTTATGTTAAGTTAGGTCTCTGTGAAATTTATTTAACATAACTAGCTTCCAGTGTGCCTCGATTCCGGGCGTTGTGGAAGCCGCCTCCGGCGCCTTCGTGGTGGTCAAGTGAAAATCGTTTCACGGGAAATTCAAAAAAAATTAAACTGTACTGAAAACTGTGACTTTGAGTGTCTAGCGGTCTTTTCTCGTCTGGTGTAATACCGTGCCCTGCTGTATGCCCGGTTCTGTTTTGTTGACTGTATAAGAATTGTAATCGAATGTCTAGCTATCAATCATCGCTGTATGCAAATCTAATAGGTATAGGGCATCTGCGTATGGCGGATTGGGACGCATTTCCCGTCGCATCCTAGATGTAAGTGAAAATCGGGGGCCTGTGGCTTTGAGCTGGTACCGAATTTTGGTGCAAGTAATTTGTGATAACGATTA
>NW_021765866.1:0-1010 GCF_005508785.2 Acyrthosiphon pisum
ACCTTCTTCTGGCAGTTACGAACATTTAAAAAAAAATTTGAGCCAAAACGGAACAGCCGTTCTGAACTGATGAATTGTTATACATTTTGTCTCCATTTTTATATATATAAAAATACATTTAAATGAGGAAAAAATAAATCTCAGGGAAAATAACTTTGTTGCATGTTTAATATCGTTTACTTGTAACAGTATAAATGGGTTTGTACCTACATATTTTACAAGAGATTTTTTCTATCGCTTTCTATTTAGGATACTACTTAGATGTTTAGATGCATCCATTTTGTAAACGCACTATGAAGACCTGGTCCGATTTTTGTAGTGTAAAAACATAGACATGGAGAACCACTTCTAATATGGGCTTAAACGAAAAACAAGAGTTACACAACTTAAAGTGAACTTTTCAGATAAAATAAAAATATACTTTTCTCAAAACGCCGTAGTAGTATACATTTGTATGTTCACAGTCTACTTTTTGTGTCACCACGGTAATTTCACACCGTTCAAGGGAGGATGTCCCCCTTGGACACAATAATTTTACCGTGTAAAAATTATGAAGAATTTGTACACTTTTTACACGGTAATTTCACACCGTTCAAGGGAGGATGTCCCCCTTGGACACAATAATTTTACCGTGTAAAAATATGAAGAGTTTGTACACTCAAAGTCAGTTTTGTCCAAATATTTACAGTGCACATGCTAAATGGTTTTTTTCTCAACAAACCTTATTACTAAAATGGAATAATTATTTAAAATACAGAACACAAGTTATGTAATAACAAATTTTTTTATTATTGTAAATTAATTCTAAAATACATTTACACAAGTTTTCTTACTTCTCTAGTAAAAGGTACATATTCTACAATACGATCATGAATTAATAAACAATAAGCAGTTACACCTGTAAGCGAATCTGAAGCTTCGATTTCCAATTGAACATCCACTGCTGAGCTGTGATTGAATCGTTCTGTTTTGAAGTATCGATAACTATAATTGGTGGCGTTTGCTACAAA
>NW_021765867.1:0-994 GCF_005508785.2 Acyrthosiphon pisum
TTGGGACAGTAAAAGTGCTTGGATTTTCTTCAACAGTACCTTTTCTGATAGGAAAGTAAATCTAGTTGGTACTTTGGGGGGTCAAAAGTAACATTTTTCCAATAGTTTTCAAAAGCGCCGTGAAAAACAAAAGAAAAATTAAGGAAAAACGGGAATTTTTACACAAAATCTGTTTTCGAGAAAATTGATTTTGGTTTTTGGTGTAACATTAAAAAGAATGACTGTAGATACATGAAATTTTCACTGGTTGTTTATATTTCCATTTTCTATACATGATAAAATTTTAAAAATATTTTGATTTGTTTTGAACTATTTAGGGACATTTTCAGTTTCAAATATTATTAGTTTTTTTTTTCTATGAATGTCAATAAAACTTTATTTGTTGAGTAAAAGTACTTGAAAATTTAATTCAAGGCTCCTACTATATTGTTACAATGACATTTGAAAAATATTAAAAATCCTTAGTCACAGTTTTTTTTTATAAGCATCTAAAGTTCAAATATTGACAAAATACCTAAAAATGACGAAAATTTGCAAATTATTTTGAGTTATAAGTTCATAAAAAATTTTCTTTTTAAATCTACGATTTTAAAATGTAATACAAGATTCCTTATAGGATAATCTACCTTTATCAAAAAAAAAAATGTCTATAAGAAACTCAAATTAAATTTTTATGAACGTTTGAAATTCATATTTTTACAACATTTGGTATTTACTCGATTTCTTACGTAACGATTTTCTTATTTTCTTGTAATTAAAAAACGAATGACTGTAGAAACTTGAAAATTTCACTGAATGTTTATATTAGCATTTTCTATATACGATAAAATTTTGAAAATAATTTGACTCTTTTTGAGCTGTTTACGGACATTGTAAGTTTTCAATTTTTTTAGTTTTTTTTTCTATAAATATCAATAAAGTTTTATCTATTGGGCCAAAATGTGTAAAAAATTAATACAGGGCTCCTGATACATTGTTACATAGCAGTTGAAAA
>NW_021765868.1:0-797 GCF_005508785.2 Acyrthosiphon pisum
GATTTAATGTAATAGATTCATGCATTGCAAGAATTCAAGACATAAATGACCACAGTTAAATGTATTGAAGTCTTGATAGTTGGAATAGTTGTATACTATTTTGAACTGTCTGAAATAATGTTGTAATTCAATTGGTGGTGGTAAATCACCAAAGCTATCAAAATATACAACTTTGTCCTTATTTTTATAAAACGCTACCCAATGGCTTCCGTCGCCTGAAGATGTATCCAAGTTTAATATACCACATTCAATCGTATGTGGTTTTTTAGGTAAGTTATAACGTGAAAAGACACCACGGAAATGATTGATTTTCAACTTTCCGACATATTTTATAATATCTTGAGACGAAAGCGGTCTGTCAGGTAGCGTGATCATCAGTTTTTTTTCCTTAACCTATTCTTGTTTGATTTCAAACCACTGCCTTTTTTTCTTTTTGAATTTTGAACCGCATTATACACACTAGCACCTCCAGACATCAAACTACCAAGTGCTGACAATCCTGCAAATATAGGTATTAAGGGGATTGCACCTCCTGATTGTCTCGGTACTAAAATCAACCTTTTACCGCCATTCTTTTTTTTTTGAGATTCTTTTTTTTTTCGCTGCTAGTATACAATTTGTTTTTATAGCACGTTTCCGTTTACAACCCATACCTATTTTTCTTTTAGCTTTCATTGCGTTTGTTACTGCGTACGCAACTAATTTCTCTTTTCTAGGTGTATCTTTTGCTTTAAATCTTTCCCAAGCTCGATTTTCTAACACTTTATCTAGTCTCTTTTTTAATTTCGTACCAGGAC
>NW_021765869.1:0-1320 GCF_005508785.2 Acyrthosiphon pisum
TGAGTGGAGACGGTTTGTCAGTCTAGATATTAGACATACATATTATTATAGGTATACTTATCTATAGTATATTATTAATAATTTTCAAATTAATCATATCACAATATCCATTAGGTAACGCGTTATACATCAACAACAAACCGTGGTACTATCATAGATATATAATAGTATAGGTACTTTAGAAGTTTCAAGTACCCACAAATAATATTATAAAATCACAACAAAATAACTAAAATAGTTATTCCAGGTTTTTTAATATGTAATTTCGTTCAAATTTGAACTTAAAATGACTATAAAAATAAACTGTGCTTATGTATTTCTTAGAATTTTTGGTAACAGAATTGAATATTTACGTGGAATCTTGTTTTAAATTTTCAATCCTTAGATATAAAAGTTGAACATTTTATAAATTTTTAACTACAAAATAATTATTCAATTTTAAATTTGATAAATTTTGTCAAGATTTTAACTTCAAATGCTTATAAAAAAAAATTGTGCCTATGTATTTGTAATATTTTTCAACTGCTATTGTAACAAGACTTTATTGATGTTTATAGGAAAAAAAACAAAAAAAACTGAAAACTGACAATGTCCGTAAACAGCTCAAAAAGAGTCAAATTATTTTCAAAATTTTATCCTATATAGAAAATGCTAATATAAACATTCAGTGAAATTTTCAAGTTTCTACAGTCATTCGTTTTTTAATTACAAAAATATAAGAAAATCGTTACGTAAGAAATCGAGTGAATACCAAATGTTGTAAAAATATGAATTTCAAACGCTCATAAAAATTTAATTTGAGTTTCTTATAGACATTTTTTTTTGATAAAGGTGGATTATCCTTTTAGGAATCTTGTGTTACATTTTAAAATCTTAGTTCTAAAAAGAAAAATGTTTACGAATTATTAACTCAAAATAATCTGCTAATTTTCGTGATTTTTCCATATTTTGTCAATTTTTAAACTTTAAATGCTAATAAAAAAAAACTGTGACCAAGGATTTTTACATATCTTTCAAATGTCATTGTAACAGTATAGTAGGAGCCTTGTATTAAATTTTCAAGTATTTTTACCCAACAAATAAAGTTTTATTGACATTCATAGAAATAAAAACTAATTAAATTGGAAACTGAAATTGTCCGTAAACAGCTCAAAATAAATCAAAACATTTTGAAAATGTTATCATGTATATAAAATGGAAATAAAAACAATCAGTGAAGATTTCATGTATCTACAGTCATTCGTTTTAAAGTTACACCAAAAACCAAATTCAATTTTCTCGAAAAAAGGTTTTGCGTAAAAATTCCCGTTTTTCCTTAAT
>NW_021765870.1:0-527 GCF_005508785.2 Acyrthosiphon pisum
TTATCTAAAAACTATTTTTGAATAAATCTGGCTTATCAAATCTATCCTAAGTGCACCTATAATTGTATAATTAATTTTAATTAATGCAATCTAAACTACGACCTGCAGCCACATCTTAATTGGTTGACTAAATATCACTTCACGCGTGAAACTTAGCACTGTAAGTACCTACTGTATTGGCAGCTATTTTAAGTCGAGGAAAAATAATTCAATTAATTTTAAACATTACTTTAATTTAAACACTAAAAAAAGTTAAATTCTTATTGGAAACGATTTACTGTCGAAATATTACAATATAAATAAACTAATTCTATTCGATTAAACAGTGTATAGGCACAATCGTCGTCAACAATAAACAATACTAGCCAACACAGTTATAATATCAATGTTATATGCGACATAGTGTTTACTGTTTATACGTCATAATAATTATATCATAATAATAATGGTGGACGGAGTGCCCGAGCGGATTAAGGCGTCGGTTGCGACGCACGTCGCACACCGTCGGCGGTTCGATTCCGCCCGTG
>NW_021765871.1:0-2151 GCF_005508785.2 Acyrthosiphon pisum
AGTATTGATATAGTGTCTCTGAGGTTAAGCTGATATGCGAGCATTGTAATATATTATTTTAACAAGTTCATTCATACATTTTTTTCTTCAACTACACAGATAGTAGGCACCTGTGTTATTATTATTCCAACTCGTGTCTTGAAAATGTTCAAAGTTCAGTAGGTATACCTCTATAATAGGTGTACTTTAGGTACAATTATTTACTTTCCATTTTGTTCTCGTTTCGTTTGTTGTTTAGATATTTTATAAGAAATATGAATAGCTTACATGATATTAATATAAATATATATACGCCATATACAACAAACGTTGAATACTATGTAACATATAGTTATAGCGATCACACCGATAGCTGAACACTGAGACGCAACACATAATTAAAATAAGTGATTACATACTTTCTTTTTAAAGTAAGATTTTTTTTGATTTGCATACAATCGAATCGTTCAAAAGTTTATCATTACGATTTTTCCCGCGCACGAATGGAAAAATTTAAAAATATCATTATCTTTAAAAACGAAAAAGAATCGAGGGATAAGTGTTTTTTGAATTTCGTACGTCAATGAATTAGTAATTCACGCTGGCGTCCTCTTTATCCCGTTCTTGCACTAACCGTCATCGTCATTATACGAGTACCTCTATATATTATAATAACAGTATATTACTGTACAGTGTACATGTACCGTTGTCTTTTTAACGAAGAATATTATATACTATTATTTTCGCTCGTACGAACTTCAAACACGTCGGCAATATCCGGGAATCATGTGTTTGCGTTCTAACGACGAAAGGGTAAACATAATAATATTTCAACAGTATTTGGCGAACGCGAGCAAATTCTGCATACACAGACACACAGTGTGTGCGTCGTACAGTTGCTATAATATAATAGGACGTGCCCGTGAAAGGCAAATGAGCTTATGTACTTACGCGTGCGCGTATATGGTATGTATATAATATAATGTAGGTAGGTACACACAGCGCGAGAGTGGTACAAAAAATAATACCTATAAGGAATAGGTTAGGTAGAACGTATAACATACACAATATATAATATATATAGATAATACAGTTGATACAATTTCGAATTTGTTAAAATACACATAATATTATATTATATACCTGCGTAAGTATAGGTACCTAATATTATACTCGCAGTGATTTATTTAATTGCGTCGGGTAATAATATTGTTGCGTATTATACATAATATTATATTATTATTATGACTTTGTACGCGCGTATAATATTGTAAAAACTCGTTTGATTCGAAAATAGGATAAATGCATACGTAAGATTTACGCATTTCCATCCCATCGAGCGACGGCCAGAGATTATTATGATTTTAAATTAATATTATTACCTATTTTATGTTCGACGACGCGCGGAATACGGAAAAAGCGGTATCGACCATAGCGGGAGTTCGACACCAGCTGCTGTTTCGCCGTGGTATATACCGACAGGTATATAATAAAACAGGATAGGTAACTATAATACCTATAATAGCTCTGGTATTAGGTATATAACGCGTAAAAAGACAATTAAAACGATCTGCAGGTTGCAGCGCAATTATTATTTGTAACGGTGGTTCGTTTTGTCGTGTCGGTATTGAGCTCTGTTGCATAGACCACCGCCGTCGCGGGCGTAAGGTAACATAGTGTGTGGTGGGAGGGGGGTCGTAATTACGATATAAATTATCCGGGGAAGGATTTATAATCCTTCGTGGATAAGTGTTTCCGTAGATGGGGGTTTGAGAGTGCTATATATTACAAGAGGTTTTTATCAATACGAAGATTCGTTTGGTAATTATACAACTCTGATAATATTATTTAAATAAAACTATTTTAATGAGAACCTACTTTAGTGTACTATTTCAAGATGGATATTACTAATTATTCAATATTTCTTCGGTTTTACACGTTATTATGGCTAGTGTAATATTGTCATATGATGATGCATTAATTATAATCTTTTTGCTATTTGATAAAAGTGAAGATGGCAAGGTTAGAAAGAAGATTTAAACTAATTTAGGCGCATCGTGCACGGCTCATTTGTGTTCCGTTAAACCGAGTCACGTGCAAGGACAAAACTGCTGAGACCATAACAGACAACAGTTGTAGTCTAGAATGACTGGGTGCGGGTAATTTTACAAT